>NC_137954.1:14901364-14918864 GCF_963924665.1 Micromys minutus | reverse complement strand
TATCCAGGCTGCCTCCAGCTCCCTTCATCTGAAAGCCTAAAAAACTTGCCCTATAATTCTGGGAGTCCCAGTACCCCTGCACACTGCCTGCTGCTTGGGTTAAAAGTGTCTATTCCGTGGGTTGTGGTGACACACGTTGGTAGGATTTGCTGAAAGAGGCAGAGGCAGGAGGATCGAGGCCAGCCTAGGCTACAAAGTGTCTACTCTATATCGGTCCTGAGTCACAGATAGGACCAAGTCGAACTACTGCCAGGTGATGAGACTGAACAATGACCAGAACAGAATGAGTCTCTGTACAATCCTTCTGTCCTACACAAAGCTTTCCAGACCAACCCATGGAGCTATTTCTGACACTGGTGATCCATGCTTCAGATCATGGGACTGCAGAGAAAGAAGAGGCAGGTTTCCCTTCCACTGTGGTAAGCTCTTCTCCCATAACTGAAGTGAGTTCTTGAGTTGTGCATATTTCTCTCTCTCTCTCTCTCTCTCTCTCTCTCTCTCTCTCTCTCACACACACACACACACACACACACACACACACACATTTTCTCTCTCTCTCACACACACATTTTCTCTCTCTCTCTCTCTCACACACACACACATATTCTCTCTCTCTCTCTCTCTCTCTCTCTCTCTCTCACACACACACACACACATTTTCTCTCTCTCACACACACATACACACACACATTTTCTCTCTCTCACACACACACACATTTTCTCTCTCTCTCTCTCACACACACACACACACACATATTCTCTCTCTCTCTCTCTCTCTCTCTCACACACACACACACACACACATTTTCTCTCTCTCTCTCTCTCTCTCTCTCTCTCTCTCTCACACACACACACACACACACACACACACACACACACACACACACACATCTTAATTGTGTCCTTTACCTATTGAGAAGCAGACATTTACAGGACAATGTTCGAAGCAGCTGTATACATGGGTGAGAAGTAGAAACCAGCACACATGCTCAAGGCAAGGCCGGGCTCAGAAAACAAACAGAAGACAAATTCATTCAAACATAGCCGAGTGACTGGTACAAACAGAGCCCATAACAAACAAACACAAAATAAAAATAAGAAGCGGAAGATTGTGAAGACGAAGAATCTGGGTTCTAGAGCTGCCACATGCACTTGAAAATGCTTGAGAAACAGGAATGGACGGCCATGTAAAATGCCAGAGGCGGTGGTGTAAGTCTGAAATTTCAGTGTTAGGAAACAGAGACAGGATGATCTCTGAGGCTTATTGGCCAACAACAAGTCTAGTTGAATCTATTAGCTCCTGGTTCAGTGAAAGATCTTGTCTCAAAACACAAAAACAAAACAAACAAACAAAGTGGAGGTCCTGAGATGTCTCAGTGGATAAAAGTTTCCACTGCCAAGCTTGATACACTGAGTTCAACCTCAGGGAATCACACCGTGAGAGGAAGTCAGCTCAGTCCTGCAAGTCGGCCTCTGGCATCCAGCTGTGTGCCAGCATATGATCCCCTCCTCCTCACACACATACATACACAAGATGAATAAATAAATAAATGCATACATAAATGTCATTTAAAATAAAGTGGAGAAGGACAGAAGAAGACACCCAACATTGACCTCTAGTATCCCCACGTGCACTTGTGTGCACACACATGCATATAGCACACATACACACATCTACACATACACTCCCAGGAGAAGAAAGATATCCTCAAATAAACAAAGGCTAAAGAAATCTGTTACCACTGTAGGCTGTCCCTGAAAGAAGTGCTTTTTAAAAGTTCCTACTAGGTGAAAGAGAAAGATTTGAAACCATATGAATTAAAGAAATATAAATAACAGTTAAGGTAGATACACAAGCAAATATAAAAAAAGCAGAATGTTTGTAACAATATTTTATAATTCTACGGTGGCTGTTTTCCACGTGGTTTGAGACTAGTAAATTAGAAAATTATTAGTCTAAATCCTACTTAAATCCATGTTTTTATATTTTCTCTAATTTGAGGCATATGATTTAAGTATTAGCTTAAGATTTGTGATACAGCATACAAATATATAATTTTATCATAGTAGCAACTGAAAGATGGGGGACAAAGATATAAAGGAGCAATTTTTTAAAAATAATTTTGGTGTCACACTGGAGAGTTCAAATTTGACTATTACATTCTTGGGGTGTTAAATTTTAATTACTTTTTTTTGCTGAAATAATAAAAAACAATCTTAAAATTGTTGTGGAAGCATAGCAGACCCTGAGTATCCCAGGCAACCTGAGTAAAAATAATAGCCAGTCGAGGCTGTATCTCAGGGTAGAGTTCTTGTCTGGCATTCAAGAGGCCCTTGGTTCAATCCCCAGCACAAAAGGAAGCAAGCCAGACAGAAAGATAGACAGACAGACAGACAGACAGACAGAAACAGAGAGAAATAGAAACGTGGGAAGGAGAGAGGAAAAAAAACCCTAGAAATTAAACTACCTAATTTCACAATATATTACAAGCCAGCAATGAAAACAGCATGGTGTTAGCAAACAAAACCCAGAATATGGAATACAGAAGTAAACCTGTGCATTTATAGTCAGAGAACCTTTGATGAAGGTAGCAGCAATAGACAATGGGAAAGTATAGTTTATTAGTCAGGGTTCTGATGTCAGTGGACAGATGAGCAACAGCAGCTCAGGAAGGAGAAATCGACTTGGAGGCAAAAGAGAAGGTTAGATAGATAAGAGGGAAGGTCGCAGGGTGAATTGTCTTCCTTCTACTGTACCTTTTTGTTTAAGACTTAGATTTTTTATGTGCATGTGTGTTTTGTCTGCATGTATTTCTGTGCATGCGTTGCCCACAGAGACCACATCCCTTGGAACTGGAGTTACAGAGATGTGGGTTCTGGGAGTAGAACTTGTGTCCTTTGGAAGAGCATCCAGCATTCTTACATTGCTGAGCCATCTCTCTAGCCCCACAAGTCTTTTTCCATCTGAGGTGCCTCAAGAAAGTACCATTCACACCTGGTCTTTCTCTACCAACTAAGCAATCTGGTTATTTCTTCAGACAAGGCTCCTATTCCGGTGACAGTAACTTGTGTCAAGTTGGCACTAAACCAACCACCACAGACAGGATTTTTCAATAGTGATATGGGGAAAATAGAGCATCTGTATGCAGTGAGGTGAAATGATCACACACCAGGTATGAAAATCAATCTAAAGTGCATTAAAGGAGCAAATGTAAAACATGAAACAGAAAAGCTATTAGGAAGAAAAGGGGGGAGGACTCACTTGTGCTTTTCAAATAGAAGCTTTTTACTAGTGTATATTAATTAGACAATAATGGACTTCATCATAATATTTTTATGCACGCATATAATATACTCTGATGTATCTGTTCCCTCCATTACTCCCCTGCTCTTGTTCCCATTCCCGACACACTCAGTCTGCCTCCCAAATAGTCCCCTTTCTTTCTTTTCTTTTTACATTTTATGGATGACAGCGTGACATTTTTTTCTTCCTGAATCTGGGCTTATTTCATTTAATATGATGATCTCCAGCTGCACCTATTTTCCTGAAAATAACATAATTTCATTCTTCTTTATGGCTTAATAAAACTCCATTGTGTTTATGCACCACATTTTCTTTATTCAACTCTTAATGGGCACCTAGGCTGCTTTCATCGGCTTTCTACTAAGAATAGAGCCACGATAAATGTGTGCGGATGCTCTCACTTTTCTGCCGCTGTGAGAAAATGACAAGAAGCAACTTAGAGGAGAGAAAGGATGTGTTTGTCTCATATTTCCAAGTCTCAGTCCATGATTTGAGGGGAGTCTGGGACAGAACCTGAGCCATGGAGGAATGCTGCCTGCTGACTCACTCAGCTTCCTCAAAGGCTCAAGCTTCCTGGTTTTTCTCAACTGCTCAGAACCACCTGCTAAGGATGCTAAAGCTGGGCCCTCCTGCATCAACTAGTGATCAAGAGGATCCCTCCCTCACAGAGATGCTCACAGGCTAATGTCATTCAGGTAATTTCTCAGTGGAGGCTCCCATGTCTGATGACTCCAGGCTGATGACTCCAGGCTCCAAGTTGACAATGGAAGCTAACTAGACAGCAGGTCCCTACCTTGAGTCCTGACTTAAATTTCTCCAGGTTTGTACCCAAGAGTAGTATAATGACCTTACCATGTGGGACTTCTATTTTCAGTTGCTTCCAAAACCACCATATAGAGTTTCTCAGTCGCTGAACTAATTGACATTCCTACCAGCATTCTGTAAGGGTGGGTCCCTGGGGAAAGATTCTTGTTCTTGGTCTGCACAATGATTTTGTTCAGGTATGAAACTAAAATGACACGCAACAAAAATTAAAGAATAGACAAATACGATTATATTTTCATTTAAAAGCTCCTGAACACTACATGATACGATCAATAAAGAAACTGACAGCGCATGGTACGTGAGAAAACTTCCACAAACCACGCACCCGATAAGGTTGCTGTTGATATCCAAAATACACAAGGCATTCGACTCAAGGAGAAAACAAATACTCAGATTTGAAAATCAGCAAAAGGCATATCAAAAGAAGACACAGAAATTGCCAGTGGGTGTATGAAAATGATATTCAGCACCACAAATCATCAGGGAAATGGTATCAAACCCCAGATATCATCTTACACCTGTGAAAATGGCTGTTATAAAAAGGACAGCAAAAAATAGTGGTGATGAGGATGGGCAGAGAATAGAGCCCTTGTCTGCAGGTGATAAAAATGTAAATTACTGTAAGCTTATGGCGGACAGCACAATGCGTCCTCAGAAAGCCCGGTGTGCGTAGCATGTGATCTAGCAATCCCATCCCCAGGCATAAATCCAAAGGAAATGAAAGCCACACCTCAGAAGTTATCTGCACCGCTATGTTCGAGAGAAGCATTCATCATTCACAATACCCAAGATATGGAAACAACTCTGGTGTCGCTTAAGAGATGAATGGATAAAGAAAATGTGGTTGTGTGGGTGTGAATATCCTGTTGTACAGCATAAGTATATACAATCTTCATTTGCTTGACCATAACATAATAAAGCTGAGGTGTAGACGGGATGAAAGAGACAGATAGTAACACAGTATCAGCCCGAGACGGCTGCAGCCTGCTCTCAATAATGAACAGAGTAGCCAGACAGAAGATGACTATGGAAATAGAAGAGGAGATGAACAACACAGTTCATTAACTAGACCTAACCCACATCTATAGCCTGAACAGAATCACAGTATGAGCTATTACCCAAGATACACCTGATATGAGACTGAAAATTCTCAACAGATTTTAAAAGGCAAAAGTCATGCCAAGGATCTCCTCCTACCACGCTGAGATAAAATGAGAAATCAGAAAATAAGAGAACTGGAAAATTCATCAATTTGTAAAAATGAAAAAGGACTCAATCTATGTATCCCCGGGAGAAAACACAAGACAAAAATTTTAAATACCGAGAAGTGGGTGAAATATGTAATATGCCAAAACTTACTAAACAACAGTAAAAAGCAAAATTATGCGAAGGGGAAATTCATAGCGGTACCACTATGGAAGCCTGGAGTGGCCTAACTTCATAAAGAGAGATTCACGTAGCTCAGAATGACAGCCAAGGAGCATGGTATAGATTCAAGGCATGATCTCACACCCTCTGCCTGCCCTCCCACCTCCAGCACTTTACAGTGGAGGATTGTCTTCACGGCAGAGCTCCAGAATCATATATGCAAGGAAAAGGGAGTATGCATGTCTAAGCCACTTAGCATTATGGTGGGCACCAACGTTTATGGCTGATCTAACCTCAACTACCACCCACGGGTCCTATCTCCAAATGCCATATATGTGAATTTAGAGACCAAGTTTCCAGCACATGAAAATCTTGGAAACATATTTAACCGACAGCACATCTACTTAACCCGGTTGCTGACCTCTTTATCATGTGCCTTTCATTTCTCTATACACTGCAAGACTGGTGAGTTTCTATTCACCATTACGTCACCATCATTGGGCAAAGGTGTCAATGGGAGATTTTCAATATACAGTTACCGAATGGTTAAAGACGCTAAAGGAACTTAATAACACATGGATAAATCAAGGCTGCTGTGATCAAAGGTTTTGTTACTCTCTGTCTTAAGCATCTGAAATGCCATCCCCTGGTTGGCTGCCCACCACCCACTAGAGATAAAGTCTTCTTAAAACAAACCAAGAGATGAGCATGGATTGGAACACAGGCCTGGAGAAGAGTCCATTAGAGTTGAAAGCATACTTCAGGGGTAAACTTCTTGGATCAGAGCCAAATGAGAATCTAACCTTTCCTCAAGAAGTGTCCACAGAATTGGGGTTAGAACATGTGGCAGTCATAAAAATAAATAAATAAATAAAGTTCTGGGGTCTAACTAAGCCAGAGAGACCAAAACACAAATCACAGCAGACAGGAGCCTTGAACCCCTTCAGGCCTAACATCAGTCAGTGACTACTGGCATAGCTAAGGAGCCAATAGACCCTGTAAACTCAAGGACGCTGACTCTCAGAGACGTAGGGTTCTGTGGATAAATCACGGAGGCAGAAGCCGGTGGGATCTCTGTGACTGAGTTAAATATAACTAGCTTTAAAATCCCTGAGTTGTGCTAAATGAGTGTTTTTAAGTTTGCCTTAATTAATTTGGCCATTAATTAATTAGGTTGATGGTCATACTCCTGCCATCTGTAGGACTACCAACAGTTGTGAGCTGTAATGTGGATCCTGGGAATCGAACCAGGGTCCTCTGGAAGAGTAGCCAGTGCCCTTATCAGCTGAGCAACCTCTTTAGCCCCAGTAAAAGTGCTTCTTTGTTGTTTGTTTTTTTTTAATGTTTTTTTTTTTTTTTTTTTTTTTTTTGAGACAGGGTTTCTCTGTGTAGCCCTGGATGTCCTAGACTCACTTTGTAGACCAGGCTGGCCTCAAACTCACAGAGATCTACCTGCCTCTGCCTTTCAAGGGCTAGGGTTAAAGGGGTGCGCCACCACAGCTTGTCTGATTCTTCTTCTTTTTCTGACTTACACAAATAAGACTCCTGCTTTGGAGAAGTAATGGATTTTCATTGTCTGAGCAGATCCAAGTAACAGTATAAGACGAGCAAAAGATTTCACAAGTAAATGAAAGAGCCCTGCTGAGTGATGGTTTGGAAAACCAAGCCACAAACAAGCCCTACAGGGCACATTTAAAAATTATTGATCACAGCTTTGCCTTAGCTTAGCCTTAGATAATTGGTATAAAAACAAGTAGAGACCAGAGATGGCTCAGCTGGCAAACCACTTGCCGTAAAAGCATAAGAAGCTGAGTTCAAACCCCAGAACCAATATTTTGAAAGCTTTAATGTGGTGGTGTATGCTGTTGATGCTGGCCTTGAAGAGCTGGAGATTGGAAGGTTCCTGGATCTTCTTGGCCTTTGAGTCTATCTGGTGTGGGGAGAGACACAAGCTAATAAGAGACCATGCATCAAAACAAGGAGGATGAAGAAGTTACACCAGAGGTGAATGACCTCTGACCGCCACACAGATGCACAGCTTATGCACTTAGACACACACGTACACACAAACACGTGGTTTTTATTTTAAAAAAATTCACAGTCCTTGAACTCTGATGCACAGCATCCTTCCTTGCCTTACAAATGAGGCTGTGGAGTAGTGCTTACTGGCAGGGACCTGATATGGAGGCCTCCTCAGAGGCTCTACCAGAACCATACTGATACAGAGGGGGATGCTTACAGTTAACCATAAGACTGAACATGGGGACACCCATGAAGGAGCTAGAGAAAGCACTGAAGGAGCTCAACAGGTCTGCAACCCCATGGGAAGAACATTATCAACTAACCAAACCCAACACAGCTCCCAGGGACTAAAACACCAACCAATGAGTTCGCATGGAGAGACCCATGGCTCCAGGTGCATATGCAGCAGAGGACAGCATTGTCTGGCATCAATGGTCCAGGGAAGTGTAGGGGAATGCCAACACGCTGAGGTGGGAGAGGGAGGTTGGGAGAGGGAGCACCTTCATGGGGGCAATGGGAGGGGGAGGGGATTGGGGGAAGGGGATAACATCTGAGATGTAAATGCAGAGAATATCCAATAGAAAAATGCTGCTGAGGGTAGCATGGATTTTTACTCCTCACAGCGGCTGTCCTCTAAGACAATGAAACAGATCCTCTCCCCTCTCCTTTGCTCTCCCCAGGAAACATGGTAGCTGATGGGAGGGCTGGCTCCTGTTCGCATTCGGGCATGATCACCACAGCACATATCTGAGTAGTCGCTCTCCAGTTTCCGCACAGGCCTCATGGCCTCACACAAGATGCTGATAGGTAGGCAACACTCTCAGATCTGTCTTGGTGGCGGTAAATAGGGACTTGTCTTCATTTATCACACCTTAATTTCTTCAACTCGATTATAGATTTCTTGAAACACAGATTAATCTTCATAGTCTTTCCCACCTAATACACCTCCTGGTGACAAAATTATTAGTTAATTGATTGAAATTACTCCCTTATCACCAATATAACTCCCAAATCATACTACTCTGAGTAAGGCAGAGCAGACAGCTACTGGCTAGTTGTAAATTTAGTGTTTAGGAAATCTCTCCCAGCCCAAGGCCCAAAATAACCACATTACTCACTCCTTTGGATCAAGGCCTTGAGAACTCTTGTTAAATGTGAATGTCATCTTGGAAGGATAGTATGAAACTATCAATGCCTATTAATAACATCAAATATTATTAGCTTAGCAGAGAATAAGAACAATCAAGAATATGGAAAGGCAGACCTGAATCAGCTCCATAACTTAGGGACATATCATGAACATTTTAGCAATAGATTGATACCTCCTGAAAAGAATAGGGGTCTCTAAAAGTTCAGATGAAAAATTGAAAAAGCACCTGGCACTGCACCAAAAAGAAAAAAAAGAAAAAAGACAACTACCGTGTTTTAGCCTAGTCTTTGCTAGTAGCACCCTATGTCCTTTCTGAAAAACTACATCATCTCTGTCAGTGAAATAAAGATTATCGCCTGATTTTTAAGTATAGAGACCCTGCCAGACAGAAATTGAGATGAGCACTGCCCTTCTTCCACGCTGCAGAGGTAATAAGTGTGCGCAGCTGTCTGGTCTCTGGGGTCTATTGAAGCTTCATGATCACTGTGTATGGTTATTGCTTTCATTATTCTAATCCTGAGTTTACAAAAAGACACTGCACCACAGGAAGCCCAATGAGCTGTCCATCTTACGCTAGTTTTCTCGTTGCTGTGATAAATATCCTGCAAGGGCAACTTGATGGAGAAAGAATTTATTTGGGCTCACAATTAGAGGGCACAGTTCTTCATGGTTCGGAAGTCAGTGGCACCAGAATGGAGAGGTGACTGGACACATTGTATCTGTAGTCAAGAAGCAGAGGTGACTGGTCACATTGTATCTGTAGTCAAGAAGCAGAGGTGACTGGTCACATTGTATCTGTAGTCAAGAAGCAGAGGTGACTGGTCACATTGTATCTGTAGTCAAGAAGCAGAGGTGACTGGTCACATTGTATCTGTAGTCAAGAAGCAGAGAGAGAGAGAGAGAAATGTTGGGAATCAGCTAAATTTCTCTCCTTTCTACATGGTGCATGACCTCTGCCCATTGGATGCAATCATTCACAATTAAGGTAGCTCTTTCCACGTCAATTAATCGTATCTAGATAATTCATCACAGGTGTGCCTACAGGCCTGTCTCCTAGGTGACCTAGATGTTATTAGGTTGACAATATTAACCACCACACGGCCCTATTCCTCCAAGTCATTTGTAAATATTTCTCCTGAGACTCTCGCTCACAAAGACTGATTCCAGAGCCGTTATATTTCCCAAGAGACTTGCTTCCCAAATGTCTTGGTTTTTCTAGCTCCTTCCCTGCAAAACCGCCAGTAAAGCCCACTGTCCTCCACTGTTTCCAAGACAGACTGGCTGATACACCTTGTCCCATTGAAAGCATACATACCTACAGAAAAGTCACCAATATATGTAACTCACTACCAAAAGAAATGCTAAGCATTGCTTTAAAAGATTAGATGGCACATAGAATCCAACCAATCAAGAGTCACCTAGGGAAAATACTTACAGCACATAGGCTCAAAGGCTAATATTCCTCATTTATATAATGTTCTTAGAAACATGCCCATTTGCCCCAATAGAATTTTATATATAAAGTGTGTGTGTGTGTGTGTGTGTGTGTGTGTGTGTGTGTGTGTAAGAAAATCAGAGGTTCAGGTCCATTTAATTATGATTTAATCATAATTGAAGAAATATTGTCTGAAACCACAGCATGGTTTCACACTTATTAGATTGAAAAAACTTTGTAGGATCGATGCCTGGTCTTAGAGAGCATAGGAAACAAATCCATAAATGAATTATTGTTTAGAAGATAATTTGTAAAATTTTGAAAGGACATTCTCAAATTTACACCTCTGCCAAGGATAGATGAGAGCAAATGTGGAGTCGTTTTATACACACACACACACACACACACACACACACACACACAATGACATTATCTGTGTTCAGAAAGTTGTCTTCCTACTAGGTTTATCTAGACAGGGGACCCAAGAGCTGACTATAATAAGGACCTGCTGAAAACTGGGGGGGGGGGTGTCCTGTCCACCCAACCACCAGGAAAGAAGCACTGTCAATGGGGGTCCTTTAAAATTACAGGGAACAAATGGCAAAGCTGAAGCATTTCTGTGAGGATTGTACCTCTACATCTCACTTAAAAGGCACCACACATTTTCCACTGTGTTTGCCTGGATGTTGCTATAGCAACAGAGGACCTAAGGAACTGATTTTCTGTTTACTTCTTGCTACGAGACGCACAAGTATCGTGTGCATAGATGTTCAAGTAAAAGGAAAAGCTTGAAATGCCCACAAGATATTTACAACTAAGCTTTCATTCTGCAAAGTAAAACATTTTCCTTGCTTCATTTCTGGTTGCAAAAAAAAAAAAAAAAAAAAAAAAAAACCCGGGGGGGGGGGCATGCTTGCTTTTCAACAGCTAATTGTCCTGTTATTCACCCACATTCTAGAGAGCTCTAACGCCTTTTTGATAATTCATATAGATTTAGAATAAATTTCCTTTAAGACTACTTTCATGCCTAAAATTAGCTGTTCCACTAGAACTCCCTCTCATTTGGGAAAGAAAGGTGATTTTTAGACATTGTTTTAAATTGTCCATTTATAGCTAACTAGAAGGCGAGTCTCTATTTTAAAGTTATTAAGGCTTGCCTTTGAAATCCAAGTACACAAAATATATTGACTTAAACTCTGATGGTTGGCTATATTAACTCTAATTATCTTCCATAGCAACAATTTACTCAGCCAATGAGGGTAATAACCACAGAGGGAGACTAAGCTGAAGAGGAGAGGCAGTTTATTTCATGTAGTTTTGCCTAATTTGGTTTACCCTTCATATCTGTGGAAATTTGCCAAGAGCTAAAAGTATTGTGGCTGTTTGGGGTTAGGGCAGCAATGAGAATTCATCAAGATAAATGGTGGCACACTTCCTGTGCACCTCACGGATCTGTCTGAACTGATTTCCTCAGATGATGCACTCCTGAATATTAGAAATAACTATTGTCATAACTAGCTCCTGTATTCAGGAGCTACAGAGTCTGCCCCCCCCATGTTAAAGATTCTGAGTCTCATGTAAAGCTATCTAGTGTGGAACACCTTCCAAATCATTTTACTAGGCCCTTTTTCTAGCCTATGACTCTAACCTCTAATGTCTGCTCCAGTGTTCCTTGCACCAAAGGATCTTGTTGATTTCTTTGTCATCTGCTTGCTTGCTTGCTTCTTGACAGGTAGATGCCAAACCTAGGATATGCTAGGCAAGTATTCTACCACTGAGGTATATTCCCAACCTTTGGTAATATGCAGTAAAGACTAGCCTTGATTCTCCTGGTGCAGGAGTAAGTAAGTTACTATAAGTAAGGGGTCTTGACCATAGTTCCACTATACTGAGTTCTCAGAAGGCCTCTTACTGGTAGCAGGGGTTTATTATCCCTATTTCTACCTTCTTGCTTTCTGTCACTCTTTATTCTGCAGCCTTGGAGCTTCCTCAAGGTCTGTATATTGCCACAATGATTCACAAACAACCTTTTCCCACTCTCTTCACAAAAAGGTAAAAAACTGCCTAAGAAGTTAAAAACTAGCCACTCTAGGTGGTAGCGCACACCTTAAATCCATTTGGGAGGCAGAGGCAGAGTCTCTGTGAGTTCAAGGCCAGCTTGATGTACAGTGAGTTCCAGGACAACCATGGTCACAAAGAGAAATCCTGTCTTTAAAAAAATCAAAGGAGGAGGAGGAGGAAGAATAGGAAGAAGATGAGGAAGAGGAGGAGGAGGAAGAAGAAAAAGAGGAAGAAGAAGAAGAAGAAGAAGAAGAAGAAGAAGAAGAAGAAGAAGAAGAAGAAGAAGAAGAAGAAGAAGAAGAAGAAGAAGAAGAAGAAGAAGAATGTTCAGGCAGCAAAGGAGAAGCTGCAACCAAAACCCACTCCACTTCCCCCATGAGATATTGTCTTCTTTGGGACCAGACAACAAAACTAAGACCCAAAGCCTCTGGTGGTTAAATTCCTAAGATAAAAAAGAATCAGAAAAGAATAAAAGAACAGTGGCTTGGGAACTTCAGATTTCAAATACTGAACAAATGCCTGGCTGAGCACACAGTGCTATCCTCACCATTCCTGCATTTCTATATCAAATTATTGTTAATGAATAATAAATGAAAAAATCTTACTAATGAATAAAGTCCCATTGTTTAGGGGTAAAATTACTCTCTCACTGCATAATTCTTGAAGAGAGTTCTGAATGCCTCAATGGGAACAAGATCTGCCCAGCATGACAACCAAAGAAGTCAGTTTGCAGTTATAAGCTTTCAATGCATACAGTTCTATCCCAAGAATGGTGTGTGTGTGTGTTTGTGTGTGTGTGTGTGCATGTGTATGTGTGTGCATGTGTATGTGTGTGTGTTTGTGTGTGTATGTGTGCATGTGTGTGCATGTGTATGTGTGTGCATGTGTATGTGTGTGTTTGTATGTGTGTGTGTTTGTGTGTGTGTATGTGTGTATGTGTGTGCATGTGTATGTGTGTACATGTGTATGTGTGTGTGTTTGTGTGTGTGTCCATATATCCATGCTGAGATGCTCATGTGAAGGTCAATGGACAGCTCAGATGTTTGTTTTCCATCTATCTTGTTTGAGACAAAGTCTTTGTTGTTTGCTGCTGCATGTCCCACAAGCTTTCCTGGATTCTCATTTCTCTACCTCCCACCTCCCTACAGAAGCAGTGGGATTACAGACACTAACATGGCTGGCTCTTACCTGGGTTCTGGGATGCAAACTGGCACAGTAAGTGCTTTCCCCACTGAGTCATCTCTCCAGCCTATCCTCGGATCCTGATCTACTATTAACGGATAGAGACGCTCCTGTCCTCCTTAAGTTTAATGTATAATTTCTCTGTTTTTACATTTTATCTCACAAATCTGATTTTCAGAAAAATGTCCCCCTGGGCTTCTGCCAGTCTCCAGTGTGATGTCACCCGTCCAAATGCATCACTTTGTCCCTGTTCAGTTCAACAAGACTGTTAGATTTCGTTCCCCGTCATCTGTTCTGCTTCAGTTGTGTGCAGGCTATGACTGCAGTCGGTATTCTTAGGGATGGTGTGGAGAGGTCTAATCCACACAATGATGGAAAAGTTAGAGTTCTATAACAAACCACCAGCACGCTTCTCTTTCCAGAAAGATTCAGTTGTTTAGCCATCAACTGGGAGTATAGCCCCTCATGATCACACACACACACACACACCTCACTCAAGTTTAAAGTCAGATATTTCTTTTTTATTTTTTGGTTGGTTAGTTAGTTTTTTGTTTTTCATTTGTTTGCTTGTTTGTAGTTATTTGAGAATAAAAGCTATACTACTGAGAGAGATATACCTCAGTGGTAAAGCACTCAACCAGAGCGTATGAAGCCTTGTGTTCAAACAAACAAAATCTTCAGAGTCTATTCAGAAGTGGAAGTAGAAAGATTGTAAGAGCCAAAAAGGATGGATAACTCCAAAGAAACAGTGTTCGGACACAGCAGACCGATGCACATGTGAGAGCTCGTGGAGACCGTGGAAACCTGCACAAGACCCACAGGTTCAAACCAGACAAAAATCCAAGCACAGAAGTGGGAAAGTAGACACAAAGTCCCACCTCTAACCAACAGGCTGTTGGCAACAAATACCTACTGTGTGTGGAGGGGGGAACCAAGGAGTTTTCCCCCTTGAAATGTCTCCAATATATCAGCCATAAGGTTAGGCCCCAAGCCCAAGCCCAGGAGTAGTTAGCCAACACAAAACAGACTCAGTGTTTTGGTGTGTATGCTTTTGTTCTGTTGCTTTTTTTTTTTTTTTTTTTTTTTTTTGGTCTTATTGATTATTTGTTTTAACCGTTTAAAAAATCTTTTTCCATTTTCCGTTTATATAAGTACACTGTAGCTGTCTTCAGACACACCAGAAGAGGGCATCAAATCCCACTATAGATGGTTGTGAGCCACCATATGGTTGCTGGGATTTAAACTTGGGACCTCTGGAAGAACAGTCAGTGTTCCTAACCACTGAGCCACCTCTCCAGCCCTTAGCCTTTGTTTTTAAGGTGTTTTGCTGTTGTTGTTGTTGTTGTTGTTTGGTTTGGGGGGGTTGTGTGTGTGTGTGTGTTTTACCTGAGAGAGAAGGGAGGGAGGACTGAAGAGAGGGAGGGAGAGAGAGAATGAAGTTGGGTGATTAAGGAAAAATAGGAAGAATTTGGGAAAAGAGAGAAGAAAATAATATAATCAAAATACATTATATGTGAAAAAAATAACAACAAAAAGAAACAATTTAAACACTGTAACCATCCAGTTGAGAAAAGAGAAACTAGAAAAGAACTTTAGTCAACCATGTGGAATGGTCAGGATTCTGTAGATGGATCACACTTTGCCAGCTCAACAGAAATGGTAGACACATGCAGGATTAAGAGCAGTGTTTCAAGGGGCAGCTGTGACTGGGGAGTGTGTGTCAACTGTGGACACACCGAGGCAGAACTATGATGAGAGCTACTTAGGAGCCCTGCACATCCACTTGACATAAAGCAATTTGAGGTCTCTTCCTTGGGCCCAGTGTTTCCTAAATGTTTCCAAGTATTGAGACAGAATAAGACTTTTTTCCCATGTCCTACTAATTAGAAGACCGATAGTAATAGTCCTGTTATTGAAACTAGCTAACTTTCTAACTGTCACTATGCTATGTGCTAGGCTCTGGTAATGACCTACCTCACATATGTAGATATATACAGATACAGACAACATCCATTCATACATACATACAAACATACATACATACATAGATCCAGAAAGATCTCCCAAAGCTAAAATTCATCAATGTCAGCAATGAAGACCAAACATAAAAAAAAAAAAAAAACTAATGTCAGACTACGTCTCTCTTTGCTTGAATCTTGCCCTTCTGCTAAATTTTGAAAACTGGTAAGAAAAGTATTTTTTCTTATCCTAAAGAGACAATTGCCCTTTGGGGGAGGTATTAGTGAGCCCCATCGAGGAGCAGACTGAGTGCAAAAGTAGCAGTAAGTAGTCACTGCTTCGGAGCACACACTTTATTGATCTATGGCTTTCCACTGAGACAGCGGGGTTACATGAGGTCTACAAAAGGACTTGAGAAAATTATGCTTTTAAGATTGTACCTGGACTTTTCAATGGCTGACTAACCACTTGGGCATTTATTTCTATCCTGGGGTGGGGGGGTCCTCTTTTTTCTGCACTACAATATAATAAAAGTGGATCTCAGAGTGGAAAGATGGCTCAGCAGGTAGAAGCTCTAAACCAGAATTTATGCCCAGAAACTAACAGTGGAAAGAGAAAAATTAGCTATGAAAAGCACTTCTCTGACCTCCAGATGCTGCATGACATAGGCTCTACACCTTCACACACACACACACACACACACACACACACAGATACACACAGAGATACACACACCATTCTAATATCAATAATAAATTTAAAAAAAAAGATTTTACTCTACTATTCTGTTAAGCCTTGTATTGACCCCATATCTGCCTGAGAGCTCTTTGGTCTTCTCCCTTGGTAACAAGCCTTTCAGGCTAAGCATAGCCTTCACAGTAAAGTCACTTTAAGTCTGACTAGTACTTTCTGTTCCAGGGACCCACAGCCAGAACAAATGTTTGCCCTCTTGCCCTACTGACTGGCAGTTGGTTGATGCTAAAAAGGATCTGGACTCTCTAGGACCTATCCAATTTAGGAAAGGAAGGTTTGGCAGCCTAGGTGATAGGAGACAGCACACAGCACAGACACATCAGCAGTAGTGGGACCATTTCAAATGATGCTATCTATAGGAGGTCCAGCCCGTTAGCCTAGCGATATGGCGGCAGCATGTTGAATGCCCCAGAGGTGAGCACATGGCCTGCTCACTGTGTCAACCATTGTGTTCTCTTCTACTGTCACCTTGAGGAAAGTCACTGCCAAGCTGGAAGCTACCATTTCTACCACGCTCTGGGTTCCGAGGAAGGTAGTCGGAGATATTCAAGTGTGTGCCTCTCGTACCCTAGCCACTAAGGTTGTCCGCCTGTATCTAGCGGTCCCTTTCCTGGGGAGCTTGCTTTACTGACAGATGCCCTTGTGACTCTAATCTCACTCAAGTCTAGTTGATTTCCATGAAGACAGACCCTACTTTCCAGAGCCTGATTCCACTGAAGCAGAGGCTACAGGCACATCAAAGCACTCAGGGGGGCAACAGAATCACTTTAGCATTTATAGATCCACCGAAGGAGGAGTGCTACCCACAAGAGCTGCCGGAAACCCTGGAGAGGACAAGATGTTCAGCCAGCAAGAAGTTCAGCCTACAGAAGCACGGGGACCTATAATATGAGTACATACAATCCCTTGTCTGCATAGTACATGTGCGGACCATTAAATCCTGCTTCAAGCTTTGTGCAACCGCTGCCCCACAGAGCAGCCACCATCACAAGGTTATCTATGAGGACCTGTGGATGGTAGACGGTGAAGCATTGAGTGTACTGGGCAGATAAAAGGCAGTGGGTCCTGGAAGACACGCTGACCGAGGACCTGTGTCCTTTTCTAAAGAAATCTGTTATGAGGTGGTTATCTTGCTGAGGATTTCAGGTCCTGTGCCAAACTAGAATGGCAAAAAAAAAAACCTGAGATTCGGATGCAAAAAGACCTTCTTAAGTCACACTACATAACCAATCGCTGATAAATAGAAGGGTATTGATAAGAAAAGCACTTTCATATCAGTTCTATATTGAATAAAGACTTGCAAAGCTTTCAAAGTTGAACGAGGCTGGGGAGACAGCTCAACCAAAAGTTTGCTGCTCAAGCATGAGGACCTGAGTTCAAATCTCAAGAACCCATGTAAGGCTGGATGCTGTAGCATGCATCTGTAATGCTGGTGTCATCA
>NC_137954.1:14008158-14281164 GCF_963924665.1 Micromys minutus | reverse complement strand
TGAGTCTCACTGGACCATTAAGAAATATGTCTAGAAAGTGCACACACTCCTATAAGAAGAGAAGCAGGTTGCTGGAAATCTCTGAACTAGACGGGAACAGTACGGGGTTGTCCTAAAGGACGTCTGTTTCTCTGGAAGCCGTAAGCAGGCCATTTGCTGTGTGTGTGCGTCATCTGGCTAGCTGCTCACCATACTGTGATGATCAGTGGGAACGTCATAGCATGAAAAAGACATGAAGGCTAAGGATGAAGTGTGAGAGACACACGTGGAAACGAAGCTTGCTGAGAAGGCTACAATAGTAAAGACCCCCAGTTCACACTCCAGCATTTAACCTAGCAGCCCGCCCTGGGGGTGGATGGACTCTTGTATCTGGGAGGACTTCAGTTTTCCGAGGAGCACCCAAATAATAATAATAATAATAATAATAATAATAATAATAATAATAATAATAATAATAATAATAATAATAAAACAACTTTCTTACCCTCCCACAGTTCTCAGAGGATGACACACAGATAAATCACTTTGAACTTTCAGATGAAAGGTGTTCCATAAACCCGAGGTCTCATCAACTCTAATTGTTACAGTCATTATTTTAATGATGATAATGGGAGAAAGGGGGTGGGGCAGGAAGAAACCTTCTACCTGAAGACAAAGAAAAACTCTTCCATTCAAACCTGTGCCATGATTTTTTTTCTGGTCCTAGGCTGACTCCATCCCTTTCAAGCGGCCAATTCCTGGGCTGAAATGTTATTTACTGCTTTCTTTGCCAATAAAACAATTATTTGTTCCATGGTTCTCCCTCTCCTCTGTTTCTGGCTTGGCCCTGACAGCTCAGCCATGAACTGTTTACATGTCTCGTTCACCCGCCCAGAATCTGGTTCAGCTCCATTGACACTAAAGGCAGGGGCATTCTCTGTGTGTGAGCAATCAATTACTTCCGCTGACACTCCATTACTGGCCTTCACATCTTCGGGCTCCAGATGAAGAGAAAAGGTGGTAGTGGTGGGAACCCAAGAGGGTGGTGTGTGTGTGTGTGTAATATGTGTTGGTGCGTGTGGTATGTGTGTGCATGTATGTATAATGTGTGTTGGTGTGTGTGTGTGTGTGTATGTGTTTGTGTGTGGCCTATGGAGTGTGTGTGTATGGTGTGTTTGTATGTATGTGATGTGTGTTTGTGTGTGTGGTGTATGTAGTATATATAGTGTGTGTTGTATGTGTGTGTATGTAGTATGTGGTGTGTGTGTGTGGTATCTGTGTGTGTGTATGGAGTGTGTTTGTGTGTGGTTTATGGCGTGTGTATGGTGTGTTTGTATGTGTGTTGTATATGTGTATGTGTGGTGTGTGTATGGTGTATGCGTTTGATATGTGTGGTGTATATATGTATGTGTGCTGTGTAGTATATGTGGTGTGTGTTTGAATATGTGGTTTGTGTGGTATGTGTAATGTGTGTATATGTGGTATTTGTGTGTAGTGTGTGATATGTGTGGTGTATATGGTTTGGTATGTGGTGTGTGTGTGTGTGTGTGTGTGTGTGTGTGTGTGTGTGTGCGCGCGCGCGCGTAGGAGTCTGGGGGAGTTGGGGGTAGATGATGAGGAGCAGATGTAGACTCTTGACACAATCAGGCCTCCAGTTTGTCCTTTAAGGCATAGAAAGGCTTCTCTTTCCTTGACTGCCTTGCTGGCATCCACAAGTGACCTCTTGGCAGGAAGAGGCAAAGCAAGGCTACTATAAAAAGAGGAGAGAGAAGGTTTGTGGGATTCTACGGGAATCAGAGACTGGCATACCCTGTGCTGGACAGCAGGTGACCGCTCTCAGTGCATTGGAACAGGCATCTAGAGGCAGCTGAGGGCCATCTGGCTTCCAATCCAGGCCTCCTGCAGTGTAGGTGTGCTCTCCCAAAGCCTCAGTATATCCTTCTGGTTAGTGGGAACAATACCGGTCCCGAGCCCACAGCTTGCTATGGGAGATAGATGTAGAGACTATCCAATGCCTTTGAGAATACATGAGTGTTTGCTATTATCTAAACTGATAACCTTCCTCCACAAAGGTACAGCTTGGACTCTTAACATACATGGCTGAAGAATGCATATACTAGTCCACAGTGCCTGACTCCATCGCCACAAGAAAGGCATTATGCAATTGTGTGTTTTTTCTTTTACCATGTGGTCCTCTTGAACACAAGCCAAACCTGAGTCTATTTCTTTCTTCTTTTCTTTAGTTTCTTAAAATTTAATTTTGACCCAGCTAACTTGGGGGGGGCATTTTCCTTCTAGGAAAAAAAATTTTTTTGATTATGTAAATTTAATACAGCCGTAATCAACCGGGATGGATTGAGAGCCAAAAGGTCTTGTAATGAAGGACGATTGTAAAGTTTCTTTGTTTTTTGTTTTGTTTAGTTTAGTTTTTTTTCCTTAAAAGACAGGACAAGGGCTGCATGTATGTGTGATAATTGATCTAGATATGAATGGAAAAATGGAATTAAATTATCTCTTAAGTATCTCTCATCAAGGTCTATATCTCCTCACCAATAAGACAGACAACAAAGTGTGGGGTTTTTTTTTTTCTTTCTTTCTACAGGACTCATGTCTACAGCAAAACACAAATCCCTCTGTGGAAAAGACTGTCTTGACACGTTATCTCCTGCTCTATGCTCTACCTCTCCACACCTCTATCTGTCTCGGTCCCTCAGAATTTCTGAAGACAGCCTGCCGCTGTAATTAGATAGGAGAATTACACAGAGTTACATGGGCGAGGTACTGGCCCTCTGGGATCGCCAGGCTTCAAGAAGGTGCCAGGGTTGAGAGGGGGATCGTGGAGGATAAAATCTCAAGTGATTTTCTCAATCAGAAGATAAAATGCATTGTTAGGAGAGAGACGGCCACGGTGAAGCTCTCTTGCATGGAGAACGTTAGGATTGCAACATCGAATGTTTAAAAGAAACAAACAGCCAAAAATAACTGCTGTCCCAACTGCTCTCTAACCTTGGAAAGACGAGGGGAGGAATCTCTAGGCTGTTGTTCCCCACTTCTTGGGTGAGCCGAAGTTGCTGGGCAGAAGGAGTCCTTGGTCAAGGCTGTGGAGGGCGGGTCAGCTGGTAGCTGGTTTCTGGCTAATGTGGACCTACTATTGTACCAACTCCCAAAGGTGGGTCTGTTTCTGTCATTAGGAAGGTTGTTGCAATACAGAAAAGTACTAATGCTCACTGGATCCTTGGAGGACGGGGATATTTCTGTGGTGGGCAGGCAGTAAATCTGTCACGATGTCATGAGTGATCAACCTAAGGGTCCCTACTCCTGAGCCAGCACATGACATCCTCTTGCACCACAGAGACAGGCTCTGTTTTGACTCCAGGGGATCTCAGCTGAAGCCACACCTTCAGTTGGGTAATTTGATTTCTTGAAGAAAAGAAAAGGGATGTAGGGTCTGGGTAGGAGTAAACTGAGGAGGACCTCATCCAGATTGGTACCCAGACTTTGCCAGAACAAACCACACTCTTCATTACCCTAAGGACATCTGGACATAGGGATCTAGGCTGAAGAGACATTAAAACAGCAGCGAGGGCGGGGCCGTAGACTCCCATAACCCCAGCTTTTCCTGCTTCCTGCTCTGGGTCCCTCTCCTGAGGAGGTGGTGGAAGTCGCCTGGCCAGGAAGTTAAGTAACATCGTCAGGCACCTTTGGCCAGGAAGAGGGTTTGTATCAGAAGTCACAAGGGCAGCCTTCTCTTGTTCCTGCCCTTCCAGTCCTCATAGGGGAGGAAATGAAGGTCAGCCATGTGTATGACTGTACTTCCCAGAGTCACCGACAGCTCTCTCTTCAGGTTGTTTGGAGTGCCACCCTCTGCTAGGACCTCTAGCCAACCTGACTCCTCTAGGTCAGTATTGGTGTTTCCTCTTCCAGGGAGCCTTCCTGGGTCTTCCAGCCTAGGCTGGATCTGTGTACTGTGGACTCAGATAACAGGATCTTTATCATGTCACAGTTAAGGCATGCGGTGTGCGGGAGGGGAAGGCAGACCTGGTGAGATTAAAGAACTGGAAAGGACGGTTCGAATCCCTTTCCAGTACCTTCAGAGGGCAGGGCCTGAGATCCATCTGTGTAAGTGCCAGGCTCAGATGAACTGTGCCGGCTGGGACAATCTGACCTCACCACCTCCTACTCCGGAGTCCCAAAATCTATCAGGTCAAAGGGTACAATTTACCAATTTGTATTTTCAAAACTGGCCAGGTGCTTTTAAGCACTTTCTGGGCACATAGTGAATGACCAGTGGCCGTTTGGCTGGTGACAAACCCAAGTCTGAATGGTTAGTGATAGGGACAGTCCAGATTCTTTGCCATTTCTTTGTGGTCTTAGTTGGAGGAATGGGAAAAACCAGACCTGCCCATCTACCAACACAGTTCCTATCATAGCTCATTTCACATATGCCTTGATGTAACCCGTGGCAAGACACCAATAAAAGAAGTACGTGTGCACATCCACTGAGTTCTCTCATGGGCTAGGTGTGCTGCAGGTCACAGACAGGGTATGTGGTCTGTGCCGCTGGAGAGCTTACCCCTCAGAACATGAGATCGCCACACTGGAATAGACAGTGTGACCTAAGTGGTTTGGAACAGGAGCCAATAAAGGTCAAGGAAACTGAGCCAGGAACCCCAGGGAAACATGGGTAGGGAAGGAGGGCCAGCTCACTCCATAGGATGGGAAGCTATGCTTGGTTGCTGGAAATGATGGCTGCTTATTGGGCACAGGAAAGCATTGATTGCTCAGCATTAAGGGAGCAGATTATTGAGGTCTGGTTCCTTCCCCCTGTTTAGCATCATGGTTAATTTATCAACCCAGGAATCTGCTACTTGTTTTAAAATACAGTCACCTACTGTGAGAAGGACAGACACATCTTCTAAGATTTAGAGGGCCCCTCTGTGGCGAATTAAACACAAGCACATTTTGTTTAGCTAGGACACTTGGCAATAGGTCAAATACCCACATCCAGTATGCAGGGGACTGGAAAGATCAGAAGAAACCGGAATCTAAACCAACGATGAGAACTATGGGTACTGTGTTATGCTCAGTTGGGGTGGGGGGTCAGTCTTCAGGCAGACCTTACTCTGTTGTGGCCTTAGCTAAAGGAAGCAAATAAAAAATGCTGGCCTTGAATTAGCACTGACTTAGGGTCGAAACCTTGAACCTCAGGACCTGGTCTTTGGCATAGTGGAAAAGATCTTCTACAGCAAAATGTGTGTGTGTGTGTGTGTGTGTGTGTGTGTGTATGTGTAAATAAGACAGAACAGAATTGAGGGGCTGTATGAGGAAGGATACTCATAACAAGAATTCATAGCAAGAAGTATGAGGAGAAAATAGTCTTGAGTTTCCTATGACACAGGCCTTTAAAGTGCTTGCTAACTTACTGTAATAACACAGACAAGGCACAACAAAGTGCCTGTTACCATGGTTTTGGGGAAGGGAAAAGTGGAGGACTTAAGACCTCAACAAAAATTCAAATGCTCAACAAATGTAAAAGCTCAATGAAAATTCAAATGTGGAGTGAGGAGGTGGCTTGGTGGTTAAGCTCTTGGAGAGGTCGTGAGCTCGGTTCACAGCACAGCCACCCAAAAGCTCACAACTGCTGGTTAACTCTGGCTTCAGGGAATCTGGTGCCCTCTCCTGAGCTCTGCTAGTACTGCATTCAAGTGTACACATCCTCAAGTGCAAATCAGACCCAAAGAGGACATTAACTGGCTTTCATTGTTCATGAAGAAGCAAAGTTTAGAATTACTGTCCTAAATAAACCAACAGGAACAATAAATGACTCTCCTCAATTTTTTTTTTGGCTTTGTTTAATTAAAACAGGGAAGTGTGGCATGTGGTTTAAAATGTTTGGGACTTCCACGGAGGGGCTCCACCCAGAGAAACTTATTCAATGGGCTTCACTTTGACATAAACGAGGTGATTTTGTCCTGAATCTATGTAGACTCACTTGTGAGGTGGCCTAAGAAATGTACATTCACAGTTTTCCTATTTCAAACTTCCCCAAAGTATTCTCAAGATAACTATCAGCTAAGTACTTGTTCTTTCAAGGAACTAGGTCATGCTTTTAGTTACCTTTGACTGGGCCTCTACAATGCTGTGTGTGTGTGTGTGTGTGTGTGTGTGTGTGTGTGTGTGCTTGTTTGAACACTAGTGAAAAGGTTGGCATGTTCATGAATGTTTTTAAGAATGCATACAGTTCAAAGTTTAGAAATGGAAAAATACTCAGCCTTGTGTGTATGTTTTTAAAACCATAACGCTGAACCCTCTGGCTGATGACTCAAGCGAATGGCCTCTCTCTGTCTGCCAAGGCAGCAGCCTCCTGGTATCTTCTGCTCCCTAGGGAATGAAGTGACTTCTTTCTGTTTGCCCAGACAGCCCCGAGTCCTGTCTTTTTGTCCCTTGACACAGGTATCTGCCAATGCCACAGCGGCCTTTGCTTCTGCCTTTGCTGCTACACAGTCCCCAGGACAGGGTGCTGGTGCTTAGGGTTTGGCTCCCTGTGGATAGCCTAAGGGAGGAGGCAGGCAGAGCTAAGAGAAAGGGTGGCTTTGGATTGCACTGGCACAGAATGGTTGATGCCTGTGAGTGAGATTTTCCAAGCAGTAAGCTTCGGTGGAAGAGAATGAACAAGCAGCGGTCAGGAAAAGATCTGCCTGGGGTTTGTTCAGTAACAGCCTTGACCTTCAACATGGAGACTGCAAGGGAAAGAAAGGCTTAGGTACCACAAACCAGAATAATTCTCCTTATAAGGGCCCCGGTCTTAGGTCAGAGGGCCATATTCGTAGTTCATTTCATGCTCAGAAAGCAGAAGAGGCATCGTGGGCCGGCATGGAGGCTGTGCCCTTTCATTTCCTCTTTCTTCTCCAAGCTGTTGCCACTCACTGATGGGAATCAGGCAATTTTCTGTTAGAAGAGGTATCAGCTTCATAAACTTCAAGGTAAACAAGTGAGCATGTCCCCAAAATGCAAAGAAAGAGGGGACTGATTTCTTTTGATAGTGGATGCAAAAAAAAAAAAAAAAAAATGCAGCGTGAAAGAGGAGTCAAAAAGAGTATAAGAATCTAAGGAGATGAAGCATTCCTTTCTCAAGAAAGTAAAGTGAGGCAAGCCCCTTATTCTGAATGCAAATGATCTCGAGGGAGGGGCTGAGGGACCAGATACGACCTTCTAAATATAAAACTTAATGAGAGACACAGGATGGGGAGTGGGGAAACAGTGGCGAGGTGGGTGAGAACTGAGAGCAAGGGTAAGTGGGCCTGGAGGAGCCTGGCTGACAATTTGGCTCTAGGGGGAAAATAGATTCCAGAAAGATTTTCTTTCTGACCCCTGTGACCTTCTAGGTTGAAGCCAGCAGCAAGGATGGGGAGTGTGGAGGAAAACAGGAAGCTAGTTAGGAAGGGCCGAGAAGCCGGGAAGAGAGCCTGTAACCTCTCTGTTTCCTCTCTTCAGACTCCACCAAGGGTGAGGTCCTTGTCCTGCTCCACACCAAGTTCTCCCCACCCCGGGGATGGATCCTGGGGCTCGAGCGTTGCTTCACTAGCCTTTTACTCTAGTCAGTGTATTAGGAGCTCTGCTCACTGCGATCTGAATCCAACCTTCTAAAACGCTGGGCCCTTCTCCCCTGTCATCGTGAATATCCATAAAATGGCCTCTTAGCAATTTCCCCTGGCGATTTCGCTAGGATCAGCAGAACCGAATTTGGCCCTCCATCCAGAGAGGTGCTTAGTCAAGTTCCTCTGAGCTCATTCTAGAGCACCCTGTGCATTATGTTTCAGTGGACGCCAACCTCCCGCAGCTTAGCCAGAGACTCCGGGACCCAAAAATCCTTTTACAGAGCGGCTCTAACACAGATTCTTTGTAAACTTGCTTTTGGGGAAGTGGAATCCTGGGATGCTGAGTCAATGTGTACAGTTTGTCTGTGCAACACAGACAAAGGAGGAACTGATGTGCTATGTCATTCAGGCAGCCAAGACTGGCCCTGGGATGAGATACCCCATCATCCTGTGACTCTTAGTCACATACAGCATCCATCCGGGAAATGCTTTGGTTTTTTAGCACAGCCTACCTCCGGTTAGAAGGAAACTGTTTTGTAGGTGCAAAGTAGTCCTGGAGTATGATAAATAGTTCGCCAGGCCTCGGGGTCTAGTGCTAGCTTGAGAGGAGCCTCAAGGCCTTCAGAGGAAGTGCTGGCCTGTTGTGCATTAGAGGCCAGGAGTATTGCCTGTTCTCTTAGGCCTTTCCCACCAGCTGTCCCCTTATTAATTATCCAGGACTCCCAACGCCTTGGTCACAGGAGTGTGTGGAGTGCTAAGGTGTCATGTGGACACTGGACACTCACCAGGACTTATGGTGTGACCAAACATGTCATTGCCACATTCCTTTCTGAACTATACACTTTCACTTTTGATTCATGAGGAAAACATGAAGGACAGGGGTCTAGAGACCACTCAGCCATCTCTATTACTGACATGACCATCCTGCCTGTTTCCCTGCGTGGTGGGCACAGCATCTCCCAGGCACCCTGTTGTAAGATCAGCTGAGGCACCTTGAGTTACTGACATAAGCTCTCTGTTTTAGTGTTTCTCTTGTCAAAGTGAAGACCATGACGGCGCTGGCTTCCTAGGGCCGAGGCAAGAACTGAGTGGCTTAATTGTCTGTAAAGCAATTAGAACTGTTTGTAGAAGGAATCTATACCTGCATCTGCGATAGTAACCTGTGCAGCGTAGACATCGAGAATCAACTGGAGTCTTAACCCTTCCCTCGTTGACTCTGTATTTCTTCCTCTTTTTGAGCAGTGAGCAAAGCCTTCAGAAAGCAATAAGCCAATCCCCATGGCTGGATATATTTGAGGACCCAGATACCATTTTATCAGGGCAGCAATTACAACCTCCAAAGGAAGGTGAATACAAGAAGTGAGCCTTCGTAGCCGGCTTCTTGGCCCCATGGAAACTCCACTGCCAACTTCTACAGACAGGGAACCACTGTTCACTATACCTCCTTCCAGAAGGTTCTTCCCAATACCATGGAATCAAATCCACCCAACCTCTCCATAAAGGTAATGCCATTTTTAAGTGCCCCTCTGTGGCTAGGACCCAAAATTGCCCACCAGTGAGAGAAAAGACAAGATATAAGAGGAGCTGCCCTTCATATGTGTCCCCAGTCAGCAGGGCTGTGCTTACTTGCAGTCATGCTTCTCAATTTCAAAATGAGGGTTGAAGTTGAGGACAATCTTCTGGTTGGGTTCGGGGGCGTAGACAACCCACTCACAGTTCTGGTGAGAAGGATAGTCCTGGGGGTAACCTGGGGAAGTGATATAGCCAGCATCTTTGGAATTCAGCCGACCTCCGCAGGGTGGATCTGGAAGAGAGAACACCAGCAAAGAACTTCAGATGTGCGGCTATAGCCTTCCCTGCACAAGTTCTCCCTTCCAGCAGCTGGTTACCACTATTTTAGGGACCTTTAATGGCAATCCAGGACACTAATCCATTTACTCATTCAGTGGAAGAGATTATTTCAACTCTTCTTTCTGTAGCCACCCCCACAGATAAAGTCATACACACACACATAGACACACAAAGGAGCACACATAGACACACACACACACAGATACAGATAGACATACACATGCATGCATAGAAACACACAGACATACACATATAGACAACACAGACACACACAGAGACACAGAGACATACACACAGACATATACACATAGACACACATAGGGACATAAATACACACATAGAAAAACACACAGACACACAGACATATACATATACACACACAAAGACACACAGACACATACACACAGGGACACACACACACATACACCCATAGACACACAGACACATACACAGGGACATACATACAGACACAGACATATACACATACACATAGACAAACACACAAAGACACACACAGACACATACACACAGGGACATACATACACACAAACACACATGCACACACTCCAGAAAACGGTCATAAATATTTCGATTACATGGCCAGAGATGATAAAAACAAAGTGTACACCTAAGACTCCTCCCTGTTTTTCCTGTCTCCCTTTCTTGGCCCATCTTTCTCTCTTCCTCCGAGCTTCCCATCTCTATCCCTGCCCCATAAATTCTTCATTTCAGTTGGTGTCTCTTAGCCCAGCACAGTCAGCCAGCAGCTGGGCTCCAGGAATTGCCAATCGTGGTTTTGTGGTACAACCCACGAGCAAGCCAGGCAAAAATTACTAGAGGTGCAAAGAAACACTTTCAGTATTGGGCCAGAACAGGCCCTAGAGGGTGATTTCAGCTTTTTTTTTTTTTAAAGAAACTCCCCCAAAACATTTAATTTCACACACACCACAAATCTGATTTATTATTTCATTATACACCAAGTGAAAGAATCTGAATCGAAGAATCCTCTGGCTCCAATCATAGGATTTGCACAAAGGTGCTTTGTGTTGAGCCACCGGACGCCTCCTCATTCTTTGTGATTTCTGCCCAATGTCCCTCTGGCTCAGTCACCACCAGAGTGTGCTGCTGCTTTGTCAAGATGTTCGAAAGGAAAGGCAGAGGCAGGGGAAGAGCTGGCTGCCCCTCACTTCAGTGCCTGGTTGGGGGTAAACAGCCTCAGTGGGCCAGGAGAGAAGGGGCAACCTTCAAAGGCAGAGAAGGTAGGTGATGACATTTGAAGAATCTCATCTACCCAGGAGGGAACTTCTGCAATCCCTAGCAGGGGTTGGGAAGTAAGGGGGTGGGTTGCTTAATGCCACCTTAGAGCTGGAGAGGCACAGGAGACAACAGGAATATTCTGAAGCCTCTTGGAGCCCTTCGTGAGCATTGCATGTCTCTGAGCATCAATCACAATTTAATATCGCCATCTGCATGGACCAGCATGGGCCCGTGAATTATGTATTACAGCTCAGCAGATACCCTCTAGGATGGGGGTCTTTCTCCTGCGTTCCCTCAAAGAGGCAATGGGTCATGCATTTTTAACTCTACAGGTGCATTTTACCATCCCCCGTGTCTGTTGGCATATTACTATCTTCCAGCCCTCTGCTGCAGATTGCCAACCTGACAGGCTTTAAAGGCATAAATGACAGACATGCCGCACAATGGTGATGGGACACAAATCCACACAAGTAGCCTTTTTGGCATCTGACTTCCAAGGGCTCAAACTGTGCCGGGTTGAACTGCCCAGAATCTAATGGATGCAGGTCCATTCCCTACTGGGTGGAAAACAAAAGTGAGCTGTTTCCTCAGGCTAACAGCTACCACATCATCCTCTACCTAATGACCCTGCATCCTCCCCAGGCCTGGAGGACAATGGGTCCATCCCTCCCACCCAGATGCAGCCACTGCCCTCTCCTTTCTCTACAGCCCAAGCCTGCAGGCTTTGCAGGAACCCCAAACTACTCCCACAATCCAGGGCACCAGTATCTTCCAGCTGGTCATATAGTGTGGCTCATCAGTCTTGGCTTATGTAGGTGAAAGGGGCTGGGAGTAGGCTTCTGTAGAGGCAGACTTGTGGGTGCTTAGATACACTAGCTTGCTTTGTGTGTGTGTGTGTGTGTGTGTCTGTGTGTGTGTGTGTGTGTGTGTGTGTGTGTGTGTACGCGCACACGCCAAACTAGCAGAGAAAAGAATGTTCTGCTGGGCTAGCCCCACAAAAAACTGCCCTGCCTCATCCCTTGGAGCTCCTGGAGGAAACCTGAGCAGAGGTCCTCTTTAGTGATTCTTACAGTTTCCCCATCAGGCAAGTCCCCCATCCCTGCTTCTTCTCTCCTTTACTCTTAACAGAAGACTTTCTCCCCTTAGCTTCTTCAGCTTCCAGCAATTAGTCCATGCACACAGATCAGCAGTGGAGACAGGAGCAAAAGTTTCCTTGCAGAAAGGTTTCCTTTCTTATCTACACGCAGTCTAATTACTGCCCCACAAAGGAAATTTTGTTCGGCTCTGCTATGCTGTACAGCCAATAGTCTGCACTCCTGCGGCTGAAATTTATTGACAGAGAGACAAAGGACAACCCACGGCTCTCCTCTGTCTCCTGCCCCCTCCCCATCACGTCTTTATCAGGAGAAAATCAGGGCCGCTTAATATCTGCGGACTCCTTAACGTCTGTCTCGGTCGTGTGTCGTTAACCTTTTCAATACCCATATATTTATAAATGGGCCTTCTTGCTTAGATGGCATTCACACTCAGAAGCACACACAGATACTGAAGTCCCATCAATTATGTATACAAATCAGTAATTCACACTTCAGTCCTGTACACACGTTTATGCCCTCTCATAAAACATCACACATCATTGGCGCAGACATATATCCACAAAGACAAATACTAGAATTGCCGTCTCTATTTTTCTTGGAAAGAAGAGAGTTCTTGAGAGACAGCGGCAAAAGCTGTAAAGAAAACACACTAAATCCTTCTTCGTCTCTTCTTGATAGCTGATCTTTTCATTTCTTAATGGGGGTGGGCTTGCAAGTCTTAAGTTCAAGCTGGCCCCAGTAAGAATTAGCTAGAATTTCTTGTGAAGAGCTAGATCATCCATTACCTCTTAGGCCTTTCTTATGCTCCAAAAGAACACTGTAAGAGCTTTCTGTTTTGTTTCAGAGGCATCAGATCAGGAGAGAGAAACTAGAACTCAAGGGCAAACTCCTTAAGGCCAATATCACACTAGGAAGAGGACCCAGGCACTGCAGAAGCCACGGAGCCTGTTTGGTGAACTGACCTGGGACCTCATTTTGCAACTATTTTGTGCACACCTTCCACCTGGGGCAAACTTATTTCTCAAAGAGAAGGTGCAAAATCCATCTGGGAGGGAGGCTTGGAGGATGAGCTGGGTTAGAGGACAGTGGCTTAGAGGTCACAATGGGACGCCTCCACACATCATTTCTGGGAAAACAGGAGCTAATTCAGCCAGAGTTCAGATTTTTCCCTCAGAGTGAAGGTGCTTTCGTTTGAAAAATAAAATGCCAAATATATATTGTTCTAAATTTCTACATCTCTGTTCTTCTCAGCATGGCTATGATGATTCTGATTCCCTCCCACAAGAAAGCGGGAATTTCCTACCCTTTCACTTAGGCCCTCCTAGAGAGCCTGAATGAAGAGACCAAGCTCCTATGCAATATTTGATATTTAGAAAGCATTACAAAAGGGCAGAAGAAGAACCCTTACAAATCTAGTCTGCCATCTAGGAAATTTAATTGAAATTGTTTTAAAGGAAAACGATACTGCCTGAATTTGGTGATATAATGTAGGGCAGACCTTGGTGAGAATTTTGTCTTTTTTTTTTTTTAAGATGTATGTGTGTGTGTGTGTGTGTGTGTGCGTGTGTGCATATATATGCATGGGCTCCTTGGAGTTCAGAAGAGGGCATTGACTTTCCTGGGACTCTCCTGGAGTTACAGATGGTTGTGACTCACCATGTGGGTGCTGGGAACTGAACCTGAGTCCTCTCTATAAGAGCAGAAAGTCCTTTTAACCACTGAGCCATCTCTCCAGGCCCCTCTGGTGAGGACTTTTAAACAATCAGAATTCTACTGGTTTGCTTCAACAGCCAGGACCCTGTGACCACAGTGACCACAGGTGAAAAGCCAAGAGGTCCAAGTTAATGGAAGTGAAAGAAAACATGAACAGACACGCTTGGTAGTTGGCTGACACTGGAGTAGTGAGATAACTGTCAAAGAGATTGTGTGTGCATGCATGCATGTGTACATGTGTGTTCATGTGTGTGCATACATGTGCACATGTGGGGGGCACCTGACATTGGCAAAAGGGGGATAAACTTACTCCTTACTTAAGTGGGATCCTTCTAGGTTTCACCTTTACATGTTTTACTGGCTATGTGAATTGTATAAGGTGTATAGTTAGGTGGTGTGTATTAGGTGTCACATTTTCGTGTTTTAAGAACTGGTACTCTTTCCTCTTAGATGAAAACTCTACCTAGAATTCCAAAGTACAATGGAAGTAGAAGAGAAACTCACTTTGGTTGCTCCAAGAGAAGAAACCAGAAACTAAAGAACGTCACGTTGGCTTCTAAGCTCTGCCCTCACTACTCAGGGGATTCTCTGGAACTTCCTGGATCTGGTTGAAACCCACTGAGCTAGATCTCTGTGATTTTAACATGCCATTGGGACAAGAGGGAAGATTAGAGACATCTGTTTCTTACGTAGGTAACTCCACTTTTCTGTTGCTGCCCCTTCTGTGGGTCTCATTATTGGTGGTCAAAGACATTGTTGTACCTTGATAATTCTCCTTCTAATGCATAGTTAGCAGGTCAATAGCAGCCTAACACTGTTGCTAAGCCACTTACTTCATTAAATTCATTACATACTAGCACACAGCATTCTCAAAAGAAGAAGAGTACATTAACTACAGATAGATGATAATTAGATGGATAGGTAGATAGGTAGATAGATAGGTAGGTAGATAGGTAGGTAGATAAGTAGATAGGTAGATAGATAGGTAGGTAGGTAGGTAAACAGATAGGTAGATAGATAGGTAAATAGATAGGTAATAGGTAGGTAGATAGGTAGGTAGATAGGTAAGATAGATATGTAGATAGATAGGTAGATAGATAGGTAGGTAGATAGGTAGGTAGATAGATATAGATGGTAGATAGAGCCATCCATATAATTTTTATGCTATTGTAATTGTTATACTTTATTATTACCTATTGCTAATCTTTTAGTATGCTTCATTTATAAGTTAAATTTTGTCACAGGTATTATGCATAGGAAGAAGTGTAGTCTATTGAGCTGGGCAGTATCTGTAGTGTCAGCATCTGCTGGGAATGCAGAACAATTCCTTAGAGGCATGTGAAGGTAGGTTACTGTATACTTGGGGGTTGCTGTATACCAGTCCCACTTCCCTCGGAAACCTTTACTAATGTATTCTTTAGTCACAACATAATCCATCCTGCCCTTAATCCCACAACAGTACTTCTGTCTAATGCATAGCAAGGCAAAGAAGACGCTCTTCTTCCTCTACTTAAAAACAGAGGACGCTGCCACCTTCCCATGTCACTGTCACTTGCTGCTTATGGACGGCTGACTAGAATAGCAGTGGGTAGGGATGAAGAGTTCCATAATCGAGTGGCAAGCTGTGTGGCCTTGGGTCACTTAGGCCACCATGCTGAGACTATGCTCTCTCACACAGTTATTATAAGAAAAATGTTATTTCCAGTTCTAAAATTCAAAGCCCATACCATGAGATGGGGGAGGGGGAGAAGTTCCTAAAACCTGTAGACCCGACCTCAAATTCAAAGGGGTCTCTTCCCTCTGAGACAATAGGCTGCTTGCTCAAGGCATTACCTTCTGCTTGATTTGCTTAGTAAGGCAGAAACAAAATGTTAGGGACCTCCCGTGAGCATGTTGGTCTTGCATTATGGAGAGTTCGAGTGTCTCTTTTAATCACGTTATCGGTGCTGATGTGAGCTCCTTAGCTGTGTCTGCAGCTGCTTATTTGTAAATACTGTGAACACACAGTTCTGTGTGAGCCTATGAACAGGGATGCACGAAGACCACGCTGTATGATCTTCTGTGTCACCGAATCCCCCACCCAGACCGTCCAAGTCCTTTGCTTGCCTTTTAACCAAGTTGTGCTCATCGGCCCAAGATAAGCTCCTCCAAAGAGTTATTTCTTTGAGCTGGGGCTAGATTTTTGTTTTATTCAAAGTGACTTCAGCCTGTCACAAGACAGTCTCATAAAATCCGTATCTTGGCTTAGGCTGGGAAGAAATGAGCCAAGCCATCAGCCAGGAATGCAGCAGTTTGACCACATCCTCAGGCAACTAGGAGGGAGTGCCATCTATTCAGTTTATGGGGCTGGGTAGCAGTGAGCAACGCTCTCCTGGAGGTGAGGTAAATGAGAATCTGTGAACTTTTGCCTTGATAAAGTTCAAGATCTAAATAGAAGGACCATCTGGGAAGGGGTGGGGGGAGACGAGGAACAAGGAGCAGGAGAAGTCAGTCCTTGTTCAAGGAAGGCAAGAAGGCAAACCGTCTTCCACCACACCCCCAACTTGCCTAAGACACAACAGGAAGATGGGACTGGAAGCAGGACCTCAGAAACGCCTCTCCCTCTTCTAACTGGATGCTAAAACAAACCCTTGTTTAATCGGAAAATGTATGTTTGATGTGATTACCTCCCCTGACCTCGAATCATGCCACCTGTGGTAACCTTGTGATTTGTCATCTTAGATCATATAAACAAATGCAATTCCAATAGGGCAGCCGATATAATATCATTAGTTTATATTTATGTCCGCTCTTTCCCAGACCTCATTGCAAATGTTGTTTTAATGCCACTGATGAGAGAGCTGGGATTACAAATCTTGGTCATTTTTAACAGACATTTGGGAAAGGAAACAGAAGACAAATAATTTTGAGGTCTCTCCAAAAGCCAAAGGAAGGGGGATGGCTAATAAAATATATATTTTTTTCCAGTTATTTCCATGAACTCAGGTTGAAATGTCAATTGCTCCCTCTTGGCTAGCACATGAAACTTGAAGCCTCTGGTCTTGCAAATCGGGCCTTGCATTAAGCCCAAGCCACTATTTCTAACTTTATTGGTAATTATTTCTAACCATGTATTCTAAACTGCAGCTCCCCTAAACAAACCCAGTGTCTCTGTTCCCTCTTTCCTTTCCCCCTGAAGGTCTTTGCCTTGCTGACAATCTCACTATATATATGGCCCTACCTCACCTCCACACCAGGACTGCCAAGGACTACCTCTCCCCTCTTTATGCCTTAAAAACTGTAGTCTTGAGCATCTTCTAAAGAACATTAAGAGTTCAGATGGCCTTATCCGCCAGCCTCCTAAGGCCAAGGATCCTGCCTCAGCCATCCTTGACAAGCCCTGTGAGATCAAACCCAGAACCTTTCCCAACAGTCACAGTTGATAAAATTTCAGCGATTAATGAACTACAATGGAACTAACCTAACACCGAGTCTATCACTAGATGTCAAAAATTCATTTTACCACAAATTGTAAAACACCAGCAACCACCTTTCCTTTCCTATTCTCAACTGCTATTAAATACAGATTTGAAAAATGGCGCATTAATCATCTGAGATAATAGCAAGCAGCCATAGATCAAGATGGCCTTAATGTAAGCTGGGTCTCCATGGATACCCTAACCTTGGCTAACGATGAAGACCAGTGAAACACAATATACCTAGCAGCAGAAAACATTTTTTTCCCCTGAAGCTTTTGGTTGACTGTTTATTGTTTGCTGTTCTTCCTACTCAAAAGGGCAACTTCTAAATGCATGTTTATCAGTAGCACTTGCAAGATACTACGACGTCATCAGTGAGCCACTGATGGTATTGGATTTTCTCCTACGTGACTTCAACTCGCCTCTGTCCACTAAATCTGTCCTGGGCCTTTATCTCTGGCTCCTACTATGCCTTCAGGGAACATCTGCTTTATTTTTCCTCATCTATTCTCACAATTATTATTATCATTGGCCCAGTAATTTGCAATTCCCTTTATCTTCTTTGAGGATTGGCTCTCTCCAGAACCTAATTGCTAGTTATCAGAATGTCTTTGGGGGCTGGGACCAGGTTACCAGACACATACACACTCTCTCTCTCTCTCTCTCTCTCTCTCTCTCTCTCTCTCTCTCTCTCTCTCTCTCTCTCTCTCTTCCTCTCCCTCTCTCTCTTCCTCTCTCCCTCCCTCCCTCTCTCTCTTTCTCTCCCCCTCCCCCCTCTTCCTCTTTTTCTCCCTCTCCCTAACCCCCCCCCTCCAGACCAGGAGCCCTGTGCACTGCAAGCTACCAGGAAGAACTTTTTCCATTTACCCCCTCTCTTTTTCTGGATTAAACCAACCTCTCTTATGAAGACCCAGAGGGAAATGGGATTATTAAGAGTCTTGCTGGGTAAAAGCCATTTTGTCTTTCTGACTACTTTTCTTCTGAGTTCAGTTGCTGAGGGGACTTAATGCCAGGGTCGAAGTTATTACAAATTCGGAAGAGTGCCTTAACCGCAGCATTCCCTGCTGAGCACACTTTCAGTCAGGAAGGATGGAAGGGGAGGGGAAAGGAAAAAGACAGGTTTGAAATGGGGGAGGAGTGAGACCAAGAACAGGATAAGGACAAATGCAGAGAGGAGACATCCTTTTGCTGAGCACATCCTTTTGCTGAGTCCAGCAGGAGTGATGGGTTTGTGGAAAACCTTGTGAGGAAGATGAGCTGATGCTTATGGGACACAGACATATGTTCAGTGAGGGCGCAGCCGGGAATGAATCTCATAACAGAACAACCTTCCAGCAGTGGTTGGGGAGTGCCTCGTATGAGCAGGTGATGGTTAAGCCAAAGAATGAACGGTATCGGGACAGACTCAGCAAGCGCCAGTTCTGTCATGCCACACGCATAGCCATCCTAGGCAGGCACTGTTATTAAACACACCTTTTGCGGATGGGGAAACTGAGGCACAGCACCTTTAAGTGCTCTGGTGGCACAGAGTAGCTATAATGGAGAGACTGTTAACCTGGACAGCCAATCTGTCTCCCGGTAGTTAGGAGCTGTGCAGTGCTCTCAGACTCCAGGAACACTTATTGGTGGCATTTAGGGTAAGATAAATATTTTGCCCCTTTCAATACCCCCCTTTCTCTGCCTGTGCCAGTCACTGGCCAGTGTGAACAATGAAGGATGTGTTCAAGGCTGCGTGTGAGCAGGCTGGAAACACTTAACACCTTCTCCATGGTCTGCATGTGCACAGACTCCCTGGCTCCCTGTCATTCGGGTGCTTGCTCTTTCTGGCATTCTGGGAGCCCTGGGTGGGGTGTGGGGGAGTATGGCAGGATGTTCAGGTCTTCAGTCACATTTCACAGCATCACAGATTTTTTTTTTTTGTCAACACCCATGCTTCCCTTTCTTCTCCAGCTTGCCTGCTCACGAGCGTCTCTGTCCCAACTGCCACGTTGTTATTGTTCTACTGGAGAGAAGCAGCATTTTCAGAAACGGGGGATTTATTTTTATAGCACAGCTGGTCTGCCAAAGGTCACATAATTTGGCAACATTCCCAGTGGTTAAAAATTAATTTCTCCTTATTAATACAACCAAGGTCCCATAGGATAGGGTCTCAGTCTTATCTAAACTTGACAGCTTCCTAAACCTTTAGAAGCTTTCTCCTGGGCCAGCCATAGGACAAGGCCGGTGTGTCCTGGAATCCAACCCCACTAAACCTGCGTGGGAATGAAACAGTTAAATATTGCACCGCCTTCCCCCCTTCTCTAGAAGGCACATAAGCCTTGGAAAATGCAGTAGGAACTGAGAGTTTGGGGGGGGGGTGCACACCCAACTTCTGTAGTGTCTTCCGGAAATGGATTAACCATCCTCTTCAAAAGCTAGAAAGGAGTCTGCTTCTGGGAGGAACAGGACAATAGCAAACTCCTGGGTCTCAAAAGATGACACATCTGCCCCTCAAAGTGTCAAGTAATGGCCAGATGATAAAATACTGCAGATATGTTCACTCCACCGTGAGCTCCTGCTCTGAGGTTACTTTATAAAAGTCCCAACTCCTTAGTTCAGGGAATTTCAAATGTGTTAGGCTTGTCAAAAGACAAAATAATAATAATAATAATAATAATAATAATAAATTGGTTCTGGGGCTAATCTGCTTTTCTATTTGATTCACAATCTGGCAACTTGTTCTATAGAAGGACCCAGCTAAGTTGGAACTGTGTGTGTGTGTGTGTTGCTGTTCTTGAGAAGAGGGCTGAGGAGACAAGAGCTGGACAGGTCCAAGTTACCTTCCTCAGCTGATTAAGGCAGAGAGGACTTCAAATCCAACTGATTCAGGTAAGGAGGCTCCTTCCTATTGGTTGCTGTGACTCTGCTGTTTCGTTATATTTAAATTGGCCTAGTTCAGCATTGAGTTGGAAAACAAGGCCAGCACTTATCACAAGGGCTTCTGATTGTATTTGGTCTGATCTGCTGGCTGGAAAAGGCATAACCAGGAGACAATGCCCCCTCCGTTTACTTAGCATGCTCTGCGCTTTCTACAAAGGAAAAAAAAAAAATCTCACCTTAAGATCTTTCTTTGCAAACTGGATCTTTGGGGAACTTGTTCTGAAAACTATCAGGGAGCCTGGCTCTTGAATTTTGTCAACTCAGAAATGACCCACACTTGGCTCACCCCAAGTCAGTTCTTTCATTTGAATGCTCTAATGAAAAGCTGAAGGAGATACAGAAAACACTGGAACCTCAGCGCCACCCCCCACCCCAATAACTGTTGCTTGCATACATGCCCCATTGCATAAGAACTGGTGTTCCCGTTCTTCACTTTTCCGAATGCCCACTACCCATTGAACAGCAGGAGGCTGGAGCCATTTGGTAGACAGCAGGGGTCCTGTCTGGAGAGACCAGCCTCTGGTCCCTGTAGCTTTCCAATCTCACACTTTACCAGTTGAGTGCTCTGATGACTCCAAGGGATGACATAAAACCTCACCCTGGAGGTGCTGCTGGGCATTTGCTATTCTACCTGGTGAATCCTGGACAAGTAAGGGCCTGCCGTGAGGCCCTGTGGGGCGCTCTCTCCCCTGTTTTATACTGTGTACTCAGTTGGCAAAAAAACAGCCTCACCACCTCCAGTGCTTGCTTCTGGGGAAAAGGTGACTGGGCACATACTTAATGAGGGTAGGAAACAAGTCCCCAGAGCTCTAAGTAGGCTATTCAGAATCCTGGAGTTTTCCTCTTTTACTTGTAAATGATTATATCCATCCGTGGTCATGGGTCTTTTGGGGGAGACTGTCCAACCCCCCCCTCCACAAAACCCATAGCAAGTTCTTGGACTATATGACTGCTTCTGTTAGAGAATTTGTTTGACCTGTCTCCCACAGCCCATATACACCTTTTATCTGATCACCTAGCTCAGCCTGAAGTTTGAATTGACCTAGTAAGCCCGTGTCCATGGCAATGGTGTTAAAGACCACCACAGATCAAAGCGCTTCTGGAGTAAGAAGGAAGGGGGAGATAGCTGGTTATGGGGTCTGGCTTCTTTCTGGCCCCGAGCCATGGGTCTCAAGGGACGGGAGTGGGGGTGGGGTGGGAGGAGTAGACATTAAGCCCGAGAGTTGCCACCTTCTGAAGAACCCACGTCAGGGACAGAGTGATTTCCTGGGTGGAGAGCAAACCCCTGCTGATCCGCTCTAGCCGAGCACTTTTGTGGCTCGGAGCTGTTTGGGAAACGGCTAGCGCCAGGGGGCTCTCCTCTCTGACAGAAACTGAAAAAAAAGCGGGGGGGGGGGGGGAGGGGGGGCAGAGAGAGAGAGCCAAGCAGGGAGTCCAGGCCAACAAACCAGAGAGCGTCCAGTCCCTTTCCTTCCAGCAGAAATTCAACCAGAGCCACAGAAGCTGCAGCACAGATAGGAGTATTCGCTACGTAGATCTGGAAAGCTGATTTCAGTGCCCCTAACCCCGAAGATTCCCAGAGTGTTTGCCCAATCCGTCCCACGCCCCCTCACACACGCAACGCCCATCTTAGGACAGCCGGCCCACTCATGCCCTCCACGCTAATGCTACTTAGGAACTGGTGGAACACACTAGGGGCTCAGACAGCCCGAGGCGAGGGGTGGGGGCAGCCGTTTAATCACAGCTCGCCTCGCCTCCATTAACTTGTGTTGATATTAAAAAGAAATCAATCAGGGAAACTGATTGTCGTGAACACTGTATTTTTTTCCCCACGTGGGCACGGGCAGCGAGGAAAGGAGGGGGGCACAATCTGCCTGCAGGCGACTGCAGTGGTTGATCTGGAGGACAAGCCGCAGCCACGACCTAACTTTCTGGCATTGGTCAGCATGAGGGAAATGCCGCAGGCTTCTGGGGGGGGGGGGGTGTCTTTAGTCTGGAGGAGGAGGAGGGGACTGGCCCTGGAGGAATCCTAAGCGGCCAACTTAGCAGAGGCTTATAGCCTCGCTTCTGCTTTTGCTGGGAATATTTTTGCCTAATAGAATGTTTATGGATTGCTCAGCTCTGTTTCTGCTGCGTAGCCCAAACAAATCGATGCGGCGGTAGGGACGGCGCTTGGGGGATGGGGGTGAGAGCGCTGGGGGGCGCCCACGTCTCGGCCACGTGGATGCCCGCGCGGCGTGCTCTTCACCTGTTTGTGCGCTCAGGCGGCCGCCGGCCGCACCGTGCTCCCCCAAGCTGCGCGCATTCCTGCGGCTCAGGCAGCCAGGCTGCTTCCCGCCTCTCCCCGCCTTCGGTGCTGCAATCCCACCCCGGCTTCCTGCCTCCCGGCCAGGCTAACCCGGGAATCTTTCGGCGTCAGGCTCCCAGCTTCTACGTGCTAGTTCTCCAGGGGCTGCGGCGAGCTTGCAGCGCCGAGCACAGCGCCCGGAGTAGGAGGGGGCGCTCCGAGCCGGCCCGGCCCAGCTGCCCAGACTCGGCTAGAACCGGGCGGGAGGGTTAAGCGCCTGGGAGCCGGATACGTGGTGCCCACAGGGCCTTCCAGCTACCGCAGACCGGCCGGGTATTTGCTCAGTTGCCCCCACTTGTGCCCGCCACCTTCTTTCTCGGCTTCCTTCTCGGAATAGGTTCCCGCCGCAGTGCCAGAGAGAGCCACCCCACCTCCTGGCAGGGGGCACATAGGGGTGAGTCAGAGGTCTAGCTTGGCCTCGCCCTTAGCCACCCCGGATAGGTCTCCCGGTACCAATCAGTTTCTGGACTGAAAACATGACCGGAGATTGATCACCTTTTCGGGGGAGCGGGATAATAATCTACTCTGGGTGGGTCCCACCCCCCGGTCCGAGGCTGCCCGCGGGGCTCTTAGTGGGTGATAAGCTTCGCACCCCGCGTTTTTGAGCTTCTCTGGAAGTGACGCAGCTAGACCAGGGATTGGAATGGGAGGGGGCTCTGCAGAGAGCGCGGAAGGCAGGTGGCAGAGCAGGAGTGGGTCCGAGAGGGTGTCACACACACACACACACACACACACACACACACACACACTCATACACATGCTCCACACAGCGCTCAGGGACAGATGTGCGAACATCTGGGATAGGAGATGGTCCCCGAGTCTTCACAATCCCTTCCGCTTCGCACATCATAGGGAACCTGAAGTTGTGTGTGTGTGTGTGTGTGTGTGTGTGTGTGTGTGTGTGTGTGTGGTGTGGTGTGGTGTGGCAGTGTGCGCGCGCTCGCACACCCGGGCCTACCAGAGTCCGTTCTTGAATACAAAATATACCGTAGGCATTCTCAAGGAGCGCGCGTGCGCGCGCTCACACACATGCATATATACACATACACAGCAAACCACACACATACATAATTTACGCAGCATTCAGGTCCGTGGGAGGTAATTTAATTTCTATTCAAACTGGGAATTCAGAATTAAGGCAAGATGGAATACTAGGCCCAGAAATTTTCCCCAGGACGGACCTGCACCCAACCCTTCCTTGGCTTTGCAGTTGCCTGTAGGACCAGTTACCACAGAAAGGGAGCTGCAAAGGCTTGGATTTGGGTCTCAGCGGCATTCCCCTCTCTGTCAAATCCCAAAAGATAGCAAAAATTAATACCCAAATATGCTCCGCGTAAAGTGACTGACTGTAGGTGTGTGTTGGGGAAAGGATGAGAAGCTCAGTGACCGCTAAGCTTTTGCCACAGGACCGGCTAAACAGGGCGCGGGGGCGCCAGGGTGGCTGTAAGGGAGGAGACCCACCACTGCGGCTGGCTGTCTCCACCAAGTGCCTCGAGGTAATAGCGCTTCTCCATGGTTTTGTCTCTGTCTTTCCTCCCTCCTTCTCTCTGTCTTTTCTTCCCCATTTTCTCGGTAGATGGTACCCTACCCCCAGTCACCTGTAGGAGCAAACGCTAAGAGTTTTTTCAGGTTCCAGATACTGTCTTAGAGCGGAGGGAAACACCCCCAGAAACAGTCCCGGGGTGGAAAAACCGCATTCCCTAAGACCAGAGACCTGTTTTCAGAGAAGTAACCCTTGTCACACTCTACAAGAGCTGGCCCTGGCCTCTCCTAGGCCCCGAAGTGCTTATCTCTGCAGCCTGTGTCCACACACCCTTTTGGCAGTGTTTGAGAACAAATTCCACTCAAAAGTTTCTAACCACTTCACAAGGGGGAGAGACTGTCGAGGGTCACGCAGTTTGTTTTTTTCTTTTAAGGAAAAAAAAATCAAGAACATGGTTTGCTTTCCCAGAAAACACGCGGATTCACGAGAGAGTGGGGACCGGCAACTGCCCACGGGAAAGCTCCAGTCTCCACTACAAGCTAGCTTGCTCCACTAGCTCAACCTTCTGGTTCTGAGATGTATCCACCCATTCTGCAAAGAATCCACACATCTGAAAACCAAAGCTAGACTCTTGCTTTTTTTTCCCCCAAGCCCTTCAGCTAACATTGCTCAATGTAGCTAAGTGAAGAGAATGCAAATGATTTATATTTCACTGGCTAGGTTGAAGAAACTCAAGGGAGATGTGTTCTGCTTCAAGACAGGGAGGGAAAAAATCCCCGAAACTGTAATGCAAAGGCTTTGTAGTATTTTTAAACCTTTGATTCAGTCCATATGTGACATCTGAACACCGCCAAATTCTGTTACAAAACACACACACACACACACACACACACACACACTCACACACACACTCCCTTAGCAAGAGAAAAAAGTTGGGTTTAGCAGTCCTGGTGGTGTAAAGAAGGCCGCTGAGATCTCCCTTTAAATTATTGAGTATTGAGGGAGTCTCCTTCTGAGCGGTTCTGAGTGGCTTCTCTGCATTAGCAGTCGCCTTTAAAGGGGGGACCATGTAAAAATGAATAGAAAAACTTTGAAGGGCTTACCTTGCTGGCTTCTCACTTTGTGTCCTGAAAAGTACAGAGCTAAGAAAACCCAGGTAAGAGGAAACATATCCATTTTTGACAGAGAGGCTCTCTCCAGGGCTAGGTTCGTGGGATCTCGTATAATTATGTCTTTGTGTTTTTCCTCTCTAATTTTCTTCCTTGTGGCGTCTTCTGCAAAGGTCTCTAATGATCAGCGTTTTCCTCCTGGGTCCTGGCGGTCCGTCTGTCTTCACCTTTATTCTTGCTGGAATATCTCCACCTCACTAGGAGATAGCTCCTGAAATCAGCAGAGGGACCAAGCTGGGGAAGCGGAGACCAGTTTCCTCTTCAAACCCAAACGCGTGTATGGTCTCTCCAGTTCCTCAAAGTGTCATTTCCTTTATCCTACAACATCACGAGGGTTTCCCGAAAGCTAAGCGCAAAATAATAGTAATAATAATAAAAATCAAAGCCAAGAATTGCCCTGGGCATCACACAGCCCCAAGGCAGATGTGTGATCTCAGAAGCGCAAACTGGCACAGGTCCCCCCGGCACCCGGGACACACACGCGGGCAGAGGCACCGACCGCTGGCCAGGCGGAGTGCTAGGCAGTCAGGCGCCCGGCTCTTGTCCCTCCGGGTTCCCCTAAGCGGGAGCCTCCCCCGGCGGCTACACCCGCTTGGCCAGTCTCTGGAGGGGAGTACGAAGCAGGAAGCTGCTGCGGCCGGCGCTGCTGGTGCTGCTGCGGGTGCGGCGGCGGCGGCGGCTGGGATCGCCCGCGAGTGTGCGAGCGGCTCTCCGAGTTCGCTGGCGCCCGCCCTCACCTCCACCTCGCTCAGCGCCCGGCCGAGTGTCTGTGCTTCTGAGGATGTGCCGGGGGCGGGCTGCGGGCTGGTGCCTCGCTCGCCTCCTCTGCCTCCCCTCGGGCTCCCCCCTCGCCTTTTCAGGCCGAGCAGCATGTGGATGTCAGAGCCGCGGCAGAGCGATCCGATTACGCGCCCGCTCAGGGCCCGCCCCTTCTGTGTTCCTGATTAAAGAGGCAGCCGCGGAGACGCGCGGCGCAGAGCCGAGGACCGTGGCACCCAGCTCGGGCGGGGCGGCTGTGGCTCGCAACCCCGCGACCGCGCGATCAAAGTTAAGGTGCCACACAACCCCGCCGCCCCTCTCACAGTCCGCACCTCCCTCCCGCCCCGCGCACCTCGGTGCCGGGCTGCGGGTGTGTCACACCCGGAGCAAGGAGCGTCCTCCCTTCAGGGCGCGCGGCTCCTGCCGGAGGGAAACTCCGCGGAGTCCGGGAAATTCTTGTTCCCCACTCAATTCCGAGACTCGGATGCCACACACTCAGAATCCAACACAATGCCACCCGCAATGGCGTTAGAGAACGAGTTGGGTGGCGGACCGTGTTTGGCGTAGGGAGCCAGTCGGCGGCTCAGCTCTGTGTTCCCAGAGGCAGCAGTGTGTGGAGGCGACACACACAGTCAGCCTTAGTTTTCCTTGAACCAAACCTCAAATACTTCTTGGGTTGACTTCTCAGATCCTTTGTTGTGTCCCAAACAGGCTCCTCTGCGGTTTGGGTTAGGATTTACTTCAACCTGCGCCCTTAACTTGTAACTATCTTTAAATGAGGACCGATTTTTACTGAATAAAGAATCTCTCCAGGCAATTAGATTGTCCCTTGGCCACCCGACACACCTTCAAGCTTCTGTACAGGTACAGCAAGGCCTCTTGGAATGCTACTGTAACTACTTCTGTTCGGTTTCCCCAAGGAAATGTGGTCAGAATGGTGACAGAAAGAAAATAGCACTGTTACCTATTTTTAAGTGGAGACAGGAAACAGCGTCAAGGCACTATAAGCTAACAGTTGCGGGGAACACTTACATTTTTGTTTCTGAGGGTGTCTGATGCCCAATTGTCATATTCACCCTGATCAAGATCCAATATAGCACACCTGGCAGATGTTCCAATCCCTTTCTGAGCACTCTGTAGATTAAGAAACATTAAGTTTGGGTGACAAAGGACATGCACCTCTGACTCACCCCCCCCCCCTTGGAGTGGACTTATGGGTTCTTCTGGGTGGTTTCTCTCTCCATTAGCTTTGTTTATCATAGTCAGTGTTTGGGGAAAAAATATGTAACTCTCACCTAACTGTATTTATGTGGAGATAAACCTAAACAAAATTGAATCAGAAGTGATTTGCAACTAGTTAACTGAAGACACAGAGGGAGTTTTACAGGGGGCAGTTCAGAGGCTGAATATCACATGGCTAATCTTAGCTGCCTGGGGCTGGAGTCAGAGGCCCTCTGATTCTTCCAGAGAGCATCACACACACACACACACACTCACACACACACACTCACACACATACACACACACTCACACACATACACTCACACACACATACACTCACACACACACACTCACACACACATACACACACACTCACACACACACATACACTCACACACACATACACTCACACACACATACACTCACACACACATACTCACACACACATACACACACACTCACACACACACATACACTCACACACATACACTCACATACACACACACTCACACACACACACTCACACACATACACACACACTCACACACACTCACACACACACTCACACACACTCACACACACATACACACACACTCACACACACATACACACACACTCACACACATACACACACACTCACACACATACACACACACTCACACACACATACACTCACACACACTCACACACACACACACTCACACACACTCACACACACACTCACACACACATACACACACACTCACACACATACACACACACTCACACACACTCACACACACTCACACACACATACACTCACACACACATACACTCACACACACATACACTCACACACACATACACTCACACACACACACTCACACACATACACACACTCACACACACTCACACACACTCACACACACATACACACACACTCACACACACTCACACACATACACACACACACTCACACACATACACACACACTCACACACACATACACTCACACACACTCACACACATACACACACACTCACTCACACTCACTCACACTCACACACATACACACACACTCACACACACCATCTGCCTCCTACTCCTAGGGGCTAGTTTTGATTTCCTCTATCCTTTCTCCCCCCCCCCCACTCCCCCAAGGATTAAGAGAAAATCAGTAACACTAAAGCTCCAGAGTGACAATTGCCTGGTTTAAAGTCCAGTTGTAAAGAATGATCTCCCGTTCCAAACATTTGATGAAGGAAGAGGGGAAGTCTGGATTTTGGACCTTAAACCCAAATCCGGGTGTGTGTCGTCAAGAAAACACTAATCCAAGGACAAACAATGCTATCTGCACTAACAGTGACTGCAAGGAAAGAGCTAGTGTCACAACCCCACTACTCTCCAGGCACACCAAACCTCCAGCTTGGACTAGAGATGGGCACAGCCGCTTTCTGAGAACACTACAGGTAGGCATTACGGCACAGGGCAGAGAAAGGACAGGAGAGAGAAGAAGAAACCCAAAGCCCATTGGGAAACCAAAAGGATGACACCCTCAGACCTGAGGGTCCCCATCTTGCTTCTGGGAAAAGGCAGAGTGAGATTCTGTTTCTTCCTGGATCCTGCTTCTGGCATCATGGATCTTCGTTTTTCAGGGGTACTCTAAAGGGGGCGCCAACTTGCTTCCTGGGAGTCTCTGCCAGACTTCACCGCAGTCCACTGGACTGTTCTGCAGATGGCCTGAGGGAGGGAGAACCCTTGGGGACTCAAAGCGGCCGGAGCTTTCCCAATCCTCTAGGGGGCAGCACTCAATAAATAATGCCCATGCCACCAAAGGCCTCCATATGTGCCAGGGAGCTCCTGCCATCTCAAAGGGCTTCAGCAGACCAGGGGAAATTCAGGCTTTTGAAGCCTCCAGCCCACTCTGAACAATATCTCACCGGCCTCTGGAGCGCTTAGGATTGCTTTCACCTAGGACGTTCAAGGACTCCGACCAGAATACAAAGTCCTGTGTGGGACAAATGGAAAAGGGTCTTCAGGAAAGTTTCCAGGCTGGGCTGGCACAGACCTGTCAATTGTTTTTAATCTAGAGGGAATCTCAGAGGTCTGCTGCCATGCGTTTGGTTTTAAGAGCCAAACCAGAGGTAAGGTGGTTGAAGAGCCCGGCTTCACACTGCCACGTGTGTTCACATCTCTGACCCTTGCTTCTGAAAAGACCAGGAAACATTTCTGTAACGATAGTTTTATGAATGGGTACTTTGAACTAGCCCCGCACAGCTCATAGTGAAGTAAGGATTCCTGGACTTATCTCTCAACTCAGCTGGGATGCCCACATCACCGTCCTTAATTGTGAAATGATAAATAGATAATCATATCCTACGGTCCTTAGATGGAGAGAGGTGGGTTAGGGAAATATAGAGCAAGTTTCCAGATGATGCTAAAAGGAAGCTGTCCTCTGATACTTTCTGAAGAAAGTCAGAATATCCTCAGCTGTACACTCCCAAACTTTAGGGCATTAGAATCAGGGGTGGGGAGGGGTGTTAAAAGTCCAGGTTTTAGGTCACCAGCCTCCTGTGGGTAGAATTTCATAATCTGAGATGACTTCTGGGTATCTGAATTTTTCCCACACATGTTTTAGATGATTCTGACCCATAGGCCAATTGAACAATAATTCTGATGTATGTCACTTACTGTGCAGCTTTCCATCTATCTTCTACTGAAGGATATTTGGGAAAATATTCCCTTCACACTTTCTCTATGAACACTTTTTGGGTGGGGTCTGATGTTTCAGATTTAAGAAGAGCCTCACTAAGAATATAGCCACTAAAGTACCAGAGGGGTGGGGTTCCTGGCTTTACCTTGTGGCTTTGAGAAGCAATAGGCCAAAGAACCTATTTGGAAGCCACCTCAAAGTTGACCTGGGGTAGAGGGGAGAAGAATTGGAGCAACATGGCCATTAGAGTTTGTGGAGCTGGATTCAGCCTTTTCCCCCATACGGGCATCAGCGTTTGTAGCTAACAGCTTTTTCAGGTATGCTTTTCCATTTGTGTTCATCAAATTGTATTAAATGTTCATAGATGCGTGACTATGCTGGGGGCATGAAAAGCAGACAGGCACCGGGGTTTCAGCCTCCTGGGAACACAGGATCTAAAAGCTCCAGAAGTTTTCATGCTTTCACAATAGACACCACCTGTCACATGGTGTTCCCTTATCGGAGCCCTTCACTTCAACAAGCTCTCACCCTGAAAGGGAGAGATAGGAGGCATAATTACATCTTAATCTGTAATTTACTGCTCTGTCCCAGTTAATGTTTAGCTGCATCTGTCTCAGAAGCAAACCTTTGGTTAAAATGTAATAGATCCTCATCTTGTATTCTCTCTCTGTTTGATGTTGAAGTCCAGGTTCTGATTAATAGGAGTCTTCCCATGCCCAACCTCCTACCCCCAACATACTTTAAAAACACTTTTTTTGTTTGCCTTACCCTGCTTGAACACCACTTAATTGTTTCTTTTTGGTATTGTATCGGGTAGGTTCTCAGAATCCTCGAAGATTTTCATGAAGTATTGAAATCCTCTCTGCTCCAAATTGCGTGTATGTATGTGTCTCAGGTCTTACTCAGTCTTAGACCTAAATATGATAGGAGAGCCCCTTGCACATAAAATACAAGAAGCAACCAAATGCAAAATGTATTTAAGCATCCCTTGGTGACTAAAACACCAACCCTTGAGCACATAGAGACCCATGGCTCCAGATGCATGTGCAGCAAAGGACAGCATTGTCTGGCATCAATAGGAGGAGAGGCCTTTGGTCCAGTGAAGGCTCATTTTCCCAGTGTAGGGGAATGCCAAGGCACTGAGGTGGAGAGGGTGATTGGGAGAGGAGCACAACAAGTGGAGGGGGAGGGGGCATAGGGAGGGGAAGGAGATAACATTTGAAATGTAAATACAGAGATTATCCAATAAAAAATTAAATTAAAAAAAAGATCATCTTTTGGCAAGAAAAACTTAAGTCTTCCTGCTTCCTCTGCTTTCCTTGGGTTTTTCAGGAAGTTCCCCCCCCCCACACGCTAATGTTTGTACATTTGGAGCTTTGGAACCTCAGAAAGACAGCCCACCAACCCTTTCCTTTAAATTCCCTTTTAAGGTTAATACCCACTATGATGGAAAACCTGTGCTTTTCATCTGGTGTTGTGTAACAGTCTCCTCTGGGTTGAAACATTTCAGCTGCCAGAACTCTCTCTGTAGACCACACTGGCCTCAGTGGAGATCTGCCTGTTGGCCTATAGTCACACACTACCATGCCCAACCGGAAGTTCCTTAGTTGTTAAGGTAAACAACTCAAAACAGCTTCTGGAAGACCCTGAAACTGACCAGATTCCTTAGAACCCTTCTTGTCCAAGCCAACAAAAGAACTGAGAGTCCCTCTTAGAATGAAGGAGGCTGAGCTGCAGAGAGGACTCGGGGACCAGACCAGCTTGCCTGGAAGATGTTTAGAGCAGAATCACTTAGAAAGGAAGCTCTCCTCTCCAACCTGTTGATCTGCCTGTGGGCTATGCAGTGAGCTCCAGGTTCCCAGGGCTGTGAGCTGTCACCCATGCTGGGGTGAGCTTTGGTAATGCAGCTGTCTTTGAGTCATTTCTGTTCCTGTAAGCAATCCCTCACCCAAGTTCTCGATAACCTCAGTAAACACATTGGTTCACCAACTTGGACTCTGTTGGTGTCTGTAGTGTGTCTCTATTGTTAAAACGCTATCTGGTGTGTATCTGGGGTGAGTAGGACCTGTCTGTGAGTCTTCCCAGGAAAAGTTTTATCACACACCATGTGGCTTTTCCATATTTGAAATGTGGCTGGTGTGACCAAGGGACTGAATTGTAGGTTGCATTTCATTCTGCTAATCTAAATTTGATTTGTGTTCACCACCCACCATGTTGGACAGAGTAGCCTTTGATAAGGAGCTGGACATTTGCCATGGAAACCCACCAAAGTGCAGGTCCTTATAACTCTGAGGCTCCCACACTAGCTCACCAACAGGGGACTCTCGGCGTCTGTAGCAGCTCTGGCTGCCAAGGCATGCTTTGAAAAGGCAGGGAGAGGTCTGTTAAGAGGCATAGCTCGTATTGTCTGATGACTTGTGACCTTGCTCTGCTTTCTTAAATGAGTTTTCCAGAATATTCATGGGAAATCGGGCTTATCCTAGTCCTCTGTGAGTTCCCCGCTGGAGCACCAAGCCAAGAAGACACTGCAGAAAGCAGGGGGAACAGCGAAAACCTTGGGGTGTCAGCAGATCGTGAGTGTCCTTGTGAATGGAAGATTGGTGAAAATGACTTTTATTCTTACCTAGTTTGAGATCTGGTCTATATCTCTTTCCTAACCCTGTTCTCACTCCGTGTGAACTTGAAACAATCTCATAGACTAAAATTAATGTTCATCCTCACGTATAAATGAGGCTATTCTGTGGGTATTACATAGCTGACTGTATTTGTGATTTCACAGTGCATATGTGATAGGAGATGTTAGGGTTGCAATCGAAAGGTCTTTTTGTTGTTGTTTGTTTCTTTGTTTGGAGCTGAAAACTCTCATTCTCTTATTAAATTTACAGGCTAATTTTCTCTGGGAGTTTGACCCCCAGCAATCCCTGAGAGCACTTTACCAGAAATTGCACTTGTGCACACACACACACACACACACACACACACACACACTCCCCAACACCCCCCTTGTCACCGCCCTCCGAATTGTAAGGGAGTTTTTTGTCATTGTTGGGTATTACCATTTTCAAATTTGTAACCTGTGACTTATGGCGCCTAATTAGGCATTTACATGTCAGGTGATTCTTACATTATGGTGACAAGAGCTGCTAATTTGAGCATGAAAGTCACATGGGAAGGCAGGAGTCAGAGAGTTGACCTTTGCTACTGAGGGTCCTCTGGGGTGGGTTAATCCACACCCACCCAAGTCATTAGTTCCCACTCTCCTCCTTCATATTTACTCCTACACAGTTTACTGAGCTGCCAATCAACCGGATGAGCACACTGACAGGGAGGGAGGGGGCTTGGAGCAGGCTGGTTTTCTTCAGGAAACGGCAGTATACAGAGGCAACCTCTTTTTCAGTATCTACACTGGACCACGATTCAATTTTTTTTTCTAATCTTAGAATAGAGAATTCATGTTGCACACATTCTTTAAATACACCCAAATAGCCCGAAAAGATAATTAATGAAAACCACCATGATTAGTGAAACCGTCGATCCTGCAGCCGCCTTTTGTCCATTGCTGTAAGGTAACGAAGCCCGTGGACGAGTTCCACAGGTACTGAGAGTGTAGTCCAAGCAGAAAGCAGGGCGCTTTGATGTTTCTCTCCAGCTTTCTCTCTCCAGCTCTTTCCCTCTCTTCCTTTGCCAAAGCACACAGCAGTAATGGCCTTGAAAACCATTAGGGGGCAGCTGTGACCAAAAAAGGAAGCCATGGAAAAGGGAAGCCCTCAAATCCTTAGAGGTGCCAAAGGAAATGAATGGAATGCTAAGGAGGGAGGAAAAGCCAGAGAGGAAAAGGAAAACGGGAGAAAATTAACTAAAGCAATACAAAAATCAGAGGAAATGGGTGACGGATAGTATTAAAAAGCTAAAGGAAGTGTGTGCATGTGGGATGTATGTGTGGTGTGTGTGTGTGTGTGTGTGTTTGTGAGGGTGTGTGAGTGAGTGGGTGTGTGGGTGGGTGAAAGACTGTGTGGTATGTGAGAGTGTGTGGTGTGTGTGTGAGAGAGAGAGTGTGTGTGTTTTTACGGTGTGTGTATGTGGTATGTTAGGATATGTGACTTCGTGTGTGTGTGTGTGTGTGTGTGTGTCTGTGTGTGTGTGAGAGAGAATGTGTGTGCGTGAGTGTGCATGTATAGGAGTATGTGTATGAGAGAGTGTGCATGAGCACATGGCATGTGGGGTGTGTGTAAGTGTGTGTGCCTGTGCGTGTGCAGTATGTGTTTAAAGCAAATCTGTACAACCAGAATCCATTCCCCGTTAGCAGAAAGCAGGATCTTTTTCTGAACCAAAAGGTCCTTGCTAAGGCCTTACATTCTTAGAACCTGTTGTGAGCATCTTCTGTCCATTTGGGTTTGTACACACCTCTGTACAATGCTTGCAGCCCTCAGCAAGGCAGTGGAATTAGCCTGAATATAAAGGTGTAATTCTATTTCTCAGAGCAGCAGAGCTCAGACACCAGGACCGGTTTCTTTTGAAGCTGATGCCATAATCAAAGTGCTTTCAGGTGCACCCCTGGCAAAGCTCCCTGGCTTCAGCAGGTTAACTTCATTAAAGCTCCTGGCTTCCGCTTTAATGTTTCAGAGCCCCCACCCCTCACCCCTGCCTCCACTCCCACCCCCAGGGTGCATTAAACAGAAACAAACCCTCATGGGAGTTTTGTACCCTGATGTTTTGCATTGCGAATGGAATTTAGGCTGAGGTGATATTAAATGGAGACTCGCTTCTAGAGCCCAATAAATTCCATCTCTTTAGTTAATGTTTGCAATGTCTTTCATCCAATGTCCTCTTCCTGACTTTAAAAGAGACAAAAACATTAGGAAATTCTAGTCTAGAGTCAACAGATAAACCCTGCAGTGCTGGGGGCTCCTCTGCATATGACATGCTACACGTGATTCAGAAAGTCTGCAGTTCCCCAGCTCTGCCCAGCTTCCCACCTAGCCACACCCACTAACCACACCCACTAGCCACACCCACTAGTCACACCCACTAGTCACACCCACTAGTCACACCCACCTAGCCCACCCTTCAAAACAAAGAGAAAATGGCCTTTCTAGAATCAAAGTCTTAGTTCCCAAGCATCTCTACAAGGTCAGACTCATCTTTTTCCTGTGGGCTTGGGATGGCCAGGGGACATGTTGGGCATGCACTATTTATAGGGGAACTCCACCCTATGGGTACACTTACCATAGGAAACCCTTAAACCTCTTGTCAGATAAGGTTGGGGCATCCTCAAGTATCCAACTGTAGTTTTGATGTTAGAGTAAGTTACCAGTGAGCTTTTGACAACAGGCTGTTTCAGAGTTTGTAACTTTCCCTAGAACCTGAAGTGAGAACTTCTCTCTAACCTTTCTGTAATTTCCCTTTCCTGCCACATAAATTCTTAGAGTTTGATTTCTAAGAAAATTTTGAATTCGTTTTTGACTAAACAAAAACCTCTTAAATGAGGTCCCGGCTTAATTACAAGTTGACTTGATCTTGTGTCTCTCTGGCAAATTGGCAAGGATACAGGTTTCAAACACAGAACCTGTTTCCTCTTGTTTTTCATTTACTCATAACTTAGAAGGAAGTGCAGTTTTGAATTTTCAGCACAAGTAGATTTATATTTTCCTTTTGGTGTTACTGGTGGACACTCTTAGCAGAAATAATGTGGCTTCTGATACATAGAGGCCCTGGAAATTAGTGCAGGTGACATTCTAGGGTACTCCATCCTAGTCCCATTATATTTAGGTTAACTGAGAAAATATATCCTGGGGTACCAAGGTCCTCACACCTAGTTTCTGCTTCTGGCTTTGTGGTAACTTATGTCAATTTAAAAAAAAATCGCCTCCTCACCCTAAAAGGTGTGTCCCTATTCTTCTGCAGTGGCTCCCAAACACTCCTTACCTAAATCTATGCTCAGTGGAAAGCAGCATCCAGTTTAGTGCATTCATTGAAAATGTGTATTTGTTGAGCATCTACTATATGCCAAGCTCCGCAGGGGTAGGAAAACATCTTGGAGTAACTGAGTGATGTTGTCAGGGACATTATTTCCTAGCAGAATGGTCAGGTAAGAATCAGCACAGAAAGCTGTATCGTCCCAGCTAGAGCTAGTGAGTTCTAAGAAGAAAATAACACAGGTGAATGTGCTGGGGACTGGTAAACCATTGGGCAGGAGTCCTGGCTTAGCCCTTCTACACACCCAGGCCCTAAAACAAGCAAGGAACCCGTATCCTAAAGACAGGGATTTCTGCAGTAATTGTGTTTGTCAAGGTTTAAGCTGAGATCCATCAGTAGACTATAAAGTCAGTATAGAGGACCACAATCCACACTTAAAAAAACAGTCGATCAGAATATGGGTATTGATTTGTGGCACTCCTTTCCACATAATCATGTATGTAGAAATGTACATGTATGTATTTTATGCGCACATAAATACACATGATGTCACGTCATATATAAAATGTATTCCTTCTAATGGGTTGCCACAGTCTATGGTGTTTATGATATTAAGCTTTTTTCCTGATTCTATTTTTTATAGCAAAAGCCAAATACAGTATTGTTTTTGCTTGATTTTTATTACCATTCAGTAAATAGTATTGCTCTTCAGAAATTCCAACTGTTGAACTCAGTTTCAGGCATCATGACTGACACCTGATATACATTTTTAAAATTAATGGAAATTAGATTTACATACTAGGCCCTATAATAAACCCATCAGCCTAATGTGAATCACTAAAAGTCTCATCAGTTAATGTAGCAAAGTAATTATTACATTTTTTTCAAATATAATATAAATATAAAATTATTCCATAGGAATAAAATTCAAAATTACAGTGGTCTACCATCTCATGAGACTCGGAACTACTTTTTCTTGGAATTTTTCAGAAACGACGTTAAAATTAGAAGTGGGGTAGTGGAGTGTAAAAATGTTCCTTTCCTCAAATAGATCAAACTATGTTGTTATAACTACAACCCAATAAACCCTTTGCACTGTTTTAAGAAAGAAAAGAATTAGTAAGGTATTTATTGTCCTTGGGGACCTAAGTAATTCTGCCTTCTAGAAAATTCTTCTGACCCCCCTGAGCTATGATTTCTTAAGCCATCTTTCTCAGAGTAGCTGTAAATTTTTTTTTTTTTTTTTTTTTTTTTTTGTATAGCTTCTCCACCCCCACCCCATACCCTTAGTTCTGGTTCCTTTATCTCAGAATCGTTTTCTAAATTATACATTTGATTAGAAATAGATGACCCAGGCCTTCCATTTCTTCTCTTGGAAACCCTTGTTGACTCCATTGGGAAGGGAGAACTGGACCATGCAGATCCTATTGAGGAACCAATGATACATCATCCTCAAGAAAGGCAAGAGGCAATGGACCCTGCTAGGAACCCAAGGAACATCTCTGTGAGTTAATTTTCAAGTCCATTTCCTTAATTGCCTGAAAATCCATGGCCAAGCAAATTGACTCAGAGTTAGGCTTGTTGCACCCAACCTATAACCATGGTTCTAAAACTATGGCTTCCTGTCCTTCCCAAGGACAGGCCAGCCAGCAAGCTGCCATCCGAAACACAACTTGTCACCCAGTCCACACCGATGACAGAGGTCCTGGTTCTATTACAGGCCAACCTTGATTGGCGAATCAATACACTCACACTCAAGACTTAACATAGAAGATCACATTTATGTAAATCAACATAAGTTTGATTTGGAAACATATCCGTCAAGTAAATACGGAGCCTATAGTTGATCTGCCCTAAAGTTTAGGTTGACACGAAATGAGCTGAAAGCATATTATCTCAGAATTGGTTCTCAAGCCACTGTTCCTGAAATGTGCAAAGTTGTGCAAGATCCTTACATTGTTCTGTGGCATTATTTCTACTGTGACTGTTACTATTATCCCTGATTCCTGTTAATATGGCCAATTTGCTCAGGTCAGAAAAATTCAATACAGTCAGAGGGGGTTTTTTTTGTTGTTGTTTTTGTTTTTTGTTTTTGTTTTTATTTTTTTTTCCTTTAACATTATCCACAACAAGGCCTGAGAAATGCAAACTTGCCCTCTGTCTTTCTTAAGTCACTCCAGCTTTCAGAGAAGTTTTTTTTTTTTTTTTTTTTTTTTCAATTGCACAATCTTTCATAGAATCACAGAATCATTTAACAGTGACACTCTGGTGAAGTATGTTAAAACCTGAATAAAGCAGGAAGTAGGGGTGGCTGAAGTTAACTGTTCTCAGTCATTCTGAGAGTGACACTCAACCAACTCCTAGCAGTGACAGCTCTTAGTCAAGCAAAATCAGTGGAGCAGTATCCAAGCTCCTTTGCAGCAGTAACACTGTGTTTGTTAAGAGTAGAATGTAAGAGTCTTAGGATGTCCTTAAAAGGCACTGGTAGCAGCTTTGTTTAAAGGGCTCTTCCAGTCAGTTGAATAAATGTCAAGTCTGGAATCCTGACTAAATGCTTCAGACAAGACCCTTTACCTTTAGCTAATTGCAAAATAAACAGATCCCCCTGCTCCAGAGTTGTTTAGACAGTCCTTTCTGCCTACAGGTACAGGGACGTAAGTTTATTTATCACACAAGGGGTTGTTGGCTGAGCAGGAAATTAAACTCTAAACTTCTGACACCAACTTCTGTACTTTTACCACAAGGCAATGTTCAGACTCTAACTCTGGCTCTTCCCACATTTTTTTTCCTACATGAGTGTTTATGTACACACCTACAGAAGAACCTGGTAATGGATTTTAAAGAGAAAGAAAGAAACAAACAAACAAAGGAAAGTTACCAGCACCATAATGCACACATAGTTCCTGACAATAGGCTCCCAGACGTTCCTAGGATGCAGTTTGGGCTTCAGATAGCATATCTGAACATAAACACCTCAAGATAACCAGTGAGCAAGAGTCAGATATCCTGGATGCATACTCTGTCCATTGACCAGCAAGGCCACTCTCCTGGTGGCAGCAAGTCTATTGGGAGACACATCCAAAATCAAGCAGATGGGCTGCACTTGGTCATGGAGGGAACCACTGAATGCTATCTCTACTAGTTTCTACAGGAGCTGAGTTAAGTAAACTCTTATAACCATGGGGGTAAGTTGACATTGTTTATCATGTAACACTCAAAATTAGAATGTCTCAGATGTTTTCATGTGGCTTGTTATTTCCTCAATTTTTAATTAAAAACAGTTTTTCTTTTCCCATCCTTAGCTACAAAGGAGTTTGGCAATTGCGAGGATTATCACTCACGCACCAACAAGCTGTTTTAGTTTAGATTTTAAATGTCCTCCAAAAGGTCACATGCTAAAGGCTTGGTAGCCAGCCTGCCATTGGAAGGTGGTGGGACCTTTAGCAGGTGGAGTCTAGAGGAAGTAACTTGAGTCACTGGGGAAGTGCCCATGGGGATGTGTGACCCTGACAACTTCTGTTTCTCTTTGCTTCCCTTTGCTCTTTGCTCCTACTAGCAGATGCACTATCTCCACAGGTCCAAGGTGACCAGGCCAAGCAACTGTGGATTCAACCTTGTGAAACTGAACTAAAACTCTTTCTTCCTGTGCTGACTTGCTTGGGTATCTTTGCACAGCGCTGGAGAAGCAGGCAATGTGCTTTACTTAGCTCTCTGGGTTTCTTCATCTTGATCTATAAAGTGAGGGGGCTGGCATGGGTTGCTCTTCTTAGACGACTGGTTTTTTCACTCTAGTTCTCTGAGACCTGAGCTCCTTGGTGTCTGTATCAATGGGTTTCTCCCGGGACATGTTCTTTCATGGTTCAAAGTGGTTGGATTTGTCTGCCTTTGGAAAAAGAAGCCTGGCGATTTGTAGGTTAGCTTCTTTTGTCCCAAAGATGTTGGATTAGGCACAAGCACAGACATGCAAGCATCATGAAAGCCAAAAAGGTCACAACCTTCCTGGGTGGAAACCAAGACAAGTACATACTTCAGTATAGAGGGGTCTTGAGCTAGGCCAATGGTAAGATTGCTTATTGTTAGAGTATTATGAGTCATATGGTATATAGTCTTTTTGCCCAATTCATCTAAGAAAATAGGGTGGTTTGAGAGGAATCAAGACTAAAGTTCTTTATATGAGTCCAGGAAGGTAGTTTAGGAACAAGTCCTGGATCATAAAAGTTTTTACTGTGGGCCCAAGGGTGTCATTGTGTGACAACTCCTGGCTTTTCCTCTGAAATACATGGCATCAGGGGACCCAGAGTTGGAGATACACAGTGACCTGAAGTAAGGAGCCAATGATGGGGTCGAGTATGATGCTGGAGAACATAGCTAGGGATGTTTATCTGAACCAGGCTTCTCCTGGACGGAGGATGGTCCCAAGAGTTATACTTTAGAAATAGAAAGGAAATGTGGAGGAGAAATGGTGGGGGCGGCAAGTCAGCTCGATGGACACTTGAATGGTACCCTGCAAATAATGCTCACATGATCAATCAGGGGAACTAAGTACCTTACCCAAGGCAAAGACAAGTACAGAACCACACACACACACACACACACACACACACACACACACACACACACACACACACACGGCATGGTGTGAGCCAGAGGGAGAGAGCGAGGGGGAGAGAAAAAGAGAGCTTTCTTTCACCAAGAGGACTCTTGAGGCTGACTCAGCAGAGGACACAGGGGGTGTCAAGCTAGCAAGAATACCTCTACTTTTTCCTTTGAGCATAAGAGGAGGCCTTTGGAGGGCAGGCAGGTAGCACAGGTAGGAAAACCTGGCAATGAAGACTTGGGTGTTAGGCAAAGAAGGGATGGAGAGGTGGAGAATGAATGGTGTGGTGAGAAGAAGAAGAAGAAGAAGAAGAAGAAGAGGAAGAAGAAGAAGAAGAAGAAGAAGAAGAAGAAGAAGAAGAAGAAGAAGAAGAAGAAGAAGAAGAAGAAGAAGAAGAAGAAGAAGAAGAAGACCACTGCTCAAACAATCTGGACAGAGAAACCTGATAGCTTGCGTATACTTAACATAAGCAAATTAGGCTCTGAATTTGCAAAGTTAGAATGTCACATATGGAGATGGATTTTGTTATTACTTGTATGGGTTCCACTGGTCCCTCACTGGGTGCATGTCCTTCAAGGAGTAATGTCAATGTCTATATTGTTGATATCAAAGTGACCCTGTGATAGGATAGTGAGATGTGAATAGAAGTACCATGTGCCACCTGTCATCAGGCACTTGGAGGCCCATTATGAAGTTTGGTTACTGCTCTGTGTTGTCCCCACAAGGGTGGTACTTGCCAGGCTAAGGCTGCCCAAGTGCTGGCCATCAGGGTCTGGCTGCAGGTGAGCCACGCCGATGGAGTCTTTGAGCAAAGCAGACGTCCACGATGAGATCCTCTGAGCTGGTCATCTTGATGGAGCAATTGCATTCATTCACACTCCAGGTCTGCATCATGTGTGGTCTGTGATGAAGTGACAGGTGCCATTTGCACTCTACTGTGGGACACTGGCAGCAGGAGGTGTTCTTCATCTCCTCCCATCAGCACCATGATTGAGGAGAGAGCCGGGCTCTCTGGGACCCAAGAGAAGGTTGTTTGTAGCCTTATTCACTTGGTGTTTAAAAAGCAGAAATAAGCAAGAACAGATGGCAAAAAGGAAGCTTAAAGGTAGGGGGATTCCGTGGAAAGAATCCTGAAATTTCCACTGACTCAGAGTGACAAAGAGAAAGTAGTTTTCATCCAAAGGTGGGGAAGTGCTGTAAAATTGGGGTTCAGAGCGTGATCTGCTGCTGCCTTGTGTAGAGACTAGCTGAAAGTGAAGCTGGAAATACCTCAGGTCTCCCCTAAGGAAATAAGTTTGTCTTCTGATGCTGTCAGGGGGGAATGACCTGGGTAATGGGTCAGAGTCTGCCTCGATATTTGAGCATTTCCTTGCCTACCAGGAAATTCAATGGACTTGTTTTCCGTGAGGACATCTCATGGGCCAGTTCATGGAGGAAGTCCAGGCAGCCTCTCAGGAGCTCATTTCAGAGTTGATGTAGAAGTGCCTATCTGTTTCCAGGAATGGGGATGTTAGGAGCTGAACTGGGTGGGAGGTAGACTAGATAGGTAACCTCTCAGATTCTTCCAACTAAAATCAATTAATATTTACTATTTTTCATTATGACTCTTGACATTAAAACATCAAAATTGACTTAATCGGGGCAAGTAAGTACAATTAGGCCTGAAATTCAAGGAAAAGATGAAACGGGTAGAACTAAGCCCTAATCACAAATGTCCCATTTTTGCCTATAAGCCACATTACAACATCACAGACATGAACTGAGGTCCAATAAGTGAGCATCAAGATGTTGTACTTCAATATACTGTTCCATCCAACCAGTGTGGGGAGAGCAACGGCAGGCTGTGTGAGAGGCAAGAACACAGAAATGTAACTGCCAGTCATGAGGGAAATTCTGTAACAGAAGAGGGGAGAGATGGAAGGTTCTGACAAGGTCCATGAGTTCCAGAATTTTCTCCCCGATGCTGGAGACAATCTGAGGTAGAGACCCAGCCGGTGGCTCCGAGCCGGCTCCAACGTATTCCAGGGAGAGTGTGCCAATATGATAGCTTTTTCTTAATTTCCTTTTCATCCCAAATGGTCATTTTTTTTTTTTTCATCTCCTATGAGGCTTCTTTCCCTCAGTGTGACAAATTTTCCAATTTTGTAATGGAAGCCAAGAGAAAATGGAATTCTCGTTTATAGAAATCCATTCTGTAGCCAACTTTCTTGAGATGCTTCTATCCCTGAAAGCTATTTCCTTCCTCCGAATGGATGCAGCTGAGGTGTTTAGAGCCTGCTAAGTGGATCACTGACAATTTGCTCTTTTGGCTTGTGGAGATTAACAGCAAGGCCTTGGGGGGAAAAGGACGAGGGTTCCTCTTTAGGCTTTTCTCAAGCTGTGCAGAGTCTGTTCTTGGAGCAGTGACTTCGCTAGATTAGGCATGGCATACGGGTTGGGATGGCTCTGGACACCTTGGGACACCTATGTCAACTATCCCTCACATATCCCTCCCAACATGCTTGGGAATCTGGCTCAGGAGACAATTAGATGGAAGACAAGCCATCAGACAAGAGTGGCGTCATGGTGTGTCCCTGTCCTAGTCCTGAAAGGCCACTGAGGATTTGTAGGAACATGGTAGGTCTTGTTCCATAATAGGGCTAGAGCTCATGTCTGGCTGGCTCCTTGCCCTGGCTTACATTCTAATGGTTTCTCTTTGGGGCACATTTATGATTATGTAATGGCAAAACAAAGGCTCTTGCTAGTAAATGAAATCATTTTTATACTATGTGGGTGACTTGCAGGCAGTGTATACCGCCAGGCGTTGACACATTCCAACGTGGGAAATGTACTTGAAGCGCAACAACTGGCTCTTCTCCATCTGTTCATGTTCCCCATTTGACTCATCTCTGCTCTGTAAATATTCTCTGACTTGTTAGCAAGCTGAGCAAATTTCAAAGCTCTATGAATAAAGTACGTGCAGGTCAGGAGGAACCTTGCGGGAGACCCCCAAGGACACATAAACTAGCCTTACCAGGAGAAACCTTTCATCCACTTGACACTCGAATCAAACTGTTTCTCATGCAGGCAAAAGGGATGTGAACAAAGATTAAACGAAGGCTGGTGGTGATCGCAACCACTGTGGGTGAAAAAGAACGTGTGTGCCCAAAAAATAGACTGGTACCAAGCAGGCACGGTGAGGAAAAGCAAATGTTCACAAAATGGCAAGCCAGAGAAATTATTGGCAAGCTAAACAAAAAAAAAAAAAAAACCAAAAAAAAAAAAACCCCCCCAAAAAAAAAGGAAAAGATCAGTGCCCTCAGTTTTATCTTGAGGGTTCCCATTACGTGTCTCAGGACACCATCTGTGACTTGCCAAGGTGGTCATACCAAATGCTACCCAACTCCTTAGGACAGTGGTTCAGTGTGTAGAAATAGCACCTGAATTTTTCGGGGCAAAGAATAAAGGAAAACTTTGAAGAGTATCTTGTGTGCAGAAGAGCAGATGGAGTCTGTGTCTATCCCCACAGCTGAGCGTGTACTACAGGCTGAATGTTATCCGTGACCACATCAGCTTACATCAGTTGAGAGTTTACTACAATCCAGGCACTGTTTCAACACCCAACTAGAGCGAGCCTACTTAATTTTCACAATAATGGATGTTGGGGGTTTAATTTTGTCCTCCCTTTTATAGATAAGAAAAGTTAGGTACATAGACCTGTTACTTAACCCAAAGTCATACAGTTTGCCAGAATTAAAAGCCAAGGCATTGGGCATAAGCAGGAAGCTTAGAGCCATGGGATATAAAGTCAATAAAAATTAAATTCATGAGTTAACAGGCAGACAGACAGACAGACACACACACCCCTCTGGAACAGTGAAACCTACCACTCCCCAAGAGAACCATTTTTCCTTAAAGTCGGGTTTTCTCAGGTATTTTTCCACAGTAATAGAAACAGACACACTTGATGGACACTTATCAACCAAGTAGGAAACTGAGTATTCAGGACTTCTGACGTTGTAGTTAAAGGGTTTCTTTCCATTCTGATGATGGACCAGCCCTGAATCCTATTGGGAATCATAATTCAAGAAGCAGAACACGGAAGTGTGAATAGACTTCCAATGGGGTGGAAGCAGAGGACAAACAACCCAAACAGACATTCTCATATCACGGGAACAGTTAGTAGGTGAAGCTATGGATTAAGTATACAAAGCAGACTGGAAGAATGTGTCGCAGGTTTTCCATTTCTCACAGGGTCTCACCATGAAACTTTGGTTGACCTGGAACTTGCTATGTAGACCAGGGTAGCCTTGAACTCACAGAGACCATCTACTTGTCTCTTCCTCCGTAGTGCTGGGGTTAAAAGCATTTACTGTCATATCCCAGAATGTGAGGCAGTCTACTCTATTGCCTTTGAAAAACAAGGTGGTTTCAAATCTCTTTTTCCCCCCTGCTTCATAGGAACTTTGAAACCATTCAGAGAAGTTGCTTTCTCCAGTCAGAGATTAGGGTTCTATGGCTTTCCCCCAAGAGCAAACAGTTAAGTCTTATATGTTGTTCACTGGTCTGTGGTAGTATTAGCTAAGCCTTTCACTATTGGGAGGGATAGATATTTAACCGAAATTAGCTTCAGTGTAGGGAGGGATTCATTGGTTCATATAATCAGAAAACTGGGAGTCAAAGCACAGCTTGATCCAGGAACATAAATAATGTCACAGCATGGAGCCAGTGTCCCACAGCACATGTGTGTTCTAAATAACTCTCTCCTGCCGGGGCTTGTCTCTGCTCCATGGCATTCCAAAGCAGGTTCTGTTTAAGTGACAAAGCACTCACTTTCATTCTGCCAGCTTAGCAATATCTTGAAACTGGGACTTCTTTCCACTCATGTTTGCATATAAATCATTGAAAAAAAGAATCAGATTGGCCATGCTTGGGTTAATTCCCAGCCCTTAGACCAGAGGACAGAATAATCTGATTGGCTAACCTGGGTCACCTACTCATTTAGTTTGAAGGAGTAGGTGAGACTCTATGCTTGAAAGCCCGACCAAATTACATGGTGTCAGGGGAGAAGTCATTAATGAAAGGAGGTGACTAGATAGGGTGGGGTGGGAGAAGCAAGAGTAACCAAACCACAGCTGCCAAATCAGATTTTCAGCCTTAGCCCTTAATTTTCCTTCTCAGTGTTGTTCAGTGTCTACCATAAGCACTGCTCATGAGGTGCCTGCTTCAGTGGCAGTTACAACCATGAGCAAGTTTGTCTTCTTATAACTGAGGGGTTCTTATGGTGCCACGACTCCTGCTATTATTAGCCATACACCTCTATAGATTCTCATGATGGTCTGCAAAGTGACCCCATGTAAACATGATTATGTTCCATTTACACGGAAACAAAGGAAATCCATGAAGCTGCTGCCATTGTCCCCATTTTATAGGTGAGGAAATGGGACTTCGAGGCAGTTAGTGATTTCCAGGCACCATGCACGGGAAATGGTCTGCTCCACTGGGACCCCAGGGCTTCTGTGCTGATCTGTCCAAGAGAAAGGTGGAAGCCTCTGGGAGCTCAGGAAATGACTCTGGTGACCCCACCACTGAGGTAGCCTTAGAGCTAGGTCGTGCTTTTCCACCCAGGTTTGCTTGACTAGCTAGTTGGCCTCCTAAGGAGAACTGTACCCTGGAATCTCCTGTCCAGAAACGACGCCAAAAGGTTCTGTTTCAAATGTATCTGGTAAAGACCGTGCAGCGGATTTGTCTCCAGCACACACTGCGCCCTGGAATGCTACAGATGCTCACTTGACTCCCAGCCTCCTTCTAGAGGAGCCAATACAAGGGATTTGTGTTTATGAATTACTGCACTTGCCTTGAAAATAGAATTACTCTACATACTTGAGATGCTCACATGTGAGGCAGGCATGCGGCTCCCATATTGCTAACACACATCCAAATGTTCATTCCGTTCACAAGGCTGTTAAACTTTTCTGTAAAGGGTAAAGGTAAGTTACCCTTTACTCTGGAGAGGTGTGGATGGATGTTGAGGGAAAGGTGGAATTTATACCTGGAATTTCAGATGCTTAGGAACGGGATTAGAGGGTGTCATTCGTACGATATAACTGGTTATAGCTACTAATTGGGCTCTCATCCCACAAGCACCTTCTTTAAGGGGAGGGAGAAAGAGAAAACAAGCAGCCCAGACAATTAAAGACCAAACAAAATTAAACAAGTCCTTACAGCCATAGGTCTCAGCCTATAGTGACTTGCCTCGAGTTGTTAGTGACTATGTATTATGAAGCACTTAGGGACGGTTGCTAATGGAGTTTCACTCCCTCCTGGAGAGTGACTTGAACATTAGACTCAGTGACTCAGGTGCAGATGCTGCCTGTATTACTGAGGGCAGAATGATGCTTAACTCTCTCACAGGGGTGTAGTGAGGCTTAATTAATTGTTGGGGAAGCACTTTGAGATTCTGGGATGAAAGGCACTATATAACGATAATAATTTGCATCGACAAGGTACATTTCTTCAGTGGAATTCCAAGCACTTTACAAACATTAATTAATCCTCACAACACCCTGGCAAGGCAGATACGTTTTCCCAGGATACACTAAACAAACCCACCAGATTATGAGTGGGAGGGAGGCTCCAGCCATGAACTAACTTTAATATTTATTCTTGGTGGTAACTTCCAGAAAGGTTGATGTGAACCCTGCTTTCCATTAGTCCAAACGATCTGCCATTCACTTTTGATTATCCGCAAATATCGTATTCTGCTGGAACACTCATCATTTTTGCTTGGGGGACATGTGTCCCGAGCAAAGCTAGTCATAAGCAGCTGTCATTCCAATGGATATTAATGTCTATTGTCTCCCATTCTGGAACTCTGCGCCTCTTCTATGCAAAGAGAATGGTGCGGAGGGGTAGGGGGAAGGCAGGCGACATCTGTTTCAAAGACAGTCATGCTGGAGAGAGTGCACCTGGCTTCCACTCCCCAACCCATGTAACCGGTGGCTTCCTGGCCTCTCTTTGTCACCAGCAGATTTCATATTTTACATTCTGTTTTTTCATCCCTGTGAAGCATGGGGGAAACGGGATAGGGGATGGATGGGGGGGGGGTTCACACAAACAGCCAGCCAGCATTTTTTAGCAGGAAGGGTCTGTTATAAATCAGTGATGCAGAAGCGGTTTATTGTCAGGACCCAAACAGCCCCCCCACCCCCTTTATCCACCTCTACAACTGAAATAAACTGAAAGGGGAAAAGCAATCCCCAGTCGCATAGATGACTTCTACATGCTGAGTGCTTGGCTTGTCTGTCCTGAATGGCGCTCTGACGATACCTCTATCACCAAATCCTGGCTTTAATTCTGCACACACTCATTCACCGCAGCTTTCCAGATTGAAAAGGAAGAAAGAAGCTTGCTTGCTGTCACTCCTCACAGGCGCCCGAGCTCCAAGACAGCTGTCTTTTGGCCAGCCTCCTGGGCTGCAAGAGTGTGGCGCCAATGAATCAATGTGTCATCCTTGGGGGTGGAAGCAAGTTCCCTGACAGGGATGGGAGTGTTCTCTCTCACAGTTGCCTGTGATCAAAAGGAAGGCTGGCAGCCTCTTGACCTTGCATTTGATTATGACTGAAGGCAATGGCTGATACCAATCTCTTGCCTTCTGAGTGAGCTACTCCACCTGGCCTTGGCTTCTTCTGTGCAATGAGAAGATGGAAGTGTACTGTCTTCTAAGGTCTTCGTTAGCTCTACATTGCAATGAGACACAAATTTGACACTCATTTCCCAACTTGCTCTTTTTTGCTAAACCCTTAAGCAGCAGGCTGTTGAATGCAACGTTAAGCGTGAATGGATTGGTTCTGCTCTTGAGATGGGTGACGTACCTGGGAAGGTCACCTTTCCTCATTTGTTTTCCTTGGATGCTCTACAAGTATGTTCACCTTCTCTGTGTGTCATGGCATGAAAAATGTTGGCACCTTTCTCATTACTAACTGGGCGCCAGAGGGAGTCATCAGGGACAAGAAACACTGACGTCACCTTCTCTTTGGATAGCTCATTAGCTCAGTCTGGAGACTGAGCTCCTCATCACCATACTCAGAGGTCAGGCTGCTGCCCATTCATGTAGTGGAGCTTTCTAGAAAATACTCATGTTGGGCTAAAGAAATGGCTCAAGAGTTAGGAGCACTGGCTGATCTTCCTGAGGTCCTGGGTTCACTTCCCAGTACCCACATGTGGCAACTCACAACTGTCTGTAACCCCCATTGATAGGATCTGATGCTCTCTTGTGGTCTCTGTGGGCACCAGACACATTTTTTGGGACTCAGACAGACATACATGAGATAAAACACACATACACATACAACCAAAAGTAAAGGGAAAAAATTAAGAGACCCACATTCCTTCTGATCCCCCAAGGGGGTGTAGGATCTGGGTACTGACCTGCCTTCAGGCTCCCCAGGTCACTTCAGTGTGCACCAGCTCTGAGGAACAACGAGAAGAGGCGGCAAGGGCTGATGCCGCCATATTATTTCCACCCAGGAAGTCATCGCCAAGCCCAGCAGACGGTGGCTTCTTCTCAGCAAAGACAAGCAGGGAGATGTGAGCGAGACAGAACCAGTTCTGCTAGGCACAGAACTGTCCACGGTCACTTCACAGTGACCCATCCAACAGGAATTTGAAAAACGAATAACCCTTCTTAAACACCAGATTTACTTTCTCTATTTTAGAAGGTAAATGACTACCTTGCCTATTTGGTAAAGAAACAGGTACATGTCACCCAACTAATAAATAAGCAGAAGCTTTAGGTTTGGTTGGTGTCATTGGACTTATGTGTGGACTCACTTATTTCTGAAACGCAGCGTGACAGACCGCAAAGGGTATGGACCCCAGGAGGCATTTGCATGAGGCACTTTAGGTTCGCATGATGTGTGCGAAGTTGTCCACTTCAGGAAGGCATGGTGGCCTTGCTCAGGAAGGCATGGTGCTAGGCGTGGTGGGGGCAGGGTAGTTAAGTGGGAGAGGTAAGTAAGCCCAAAAGTGACAAAATGTCCCGGCTCTTAGGAAGTTAGTTGAGAGTGAAGGAAAAGCCACATCATTTTCTTCAAGTTTACCAGGTTTTCCCTGAGCACAAACTGTAACAGCTAGATTTAGAGCAGAAAAACAAATCAAAACCAAATGAATCAAAAACAAACAAACAAATCCAGAAATAACAAATGAGGTAAGATTTGTCTCTTATGGTTGGCTCATGAAACAGATAGTCAGTTACTCCTAATGACTGTTCACCTTCCGGCCTCAGGACACTAATGTTGCCAAGAATGGTTCCAAATGTATCAGAAATCCATTGCTCAAAAATCGAGCCGATTTGCCACAGTTCGGTGGCGGCTTACATGCCTACGCTTGAAGCAGCACATTGCTTTTCATTCCTGCTTGGTCTAGGTAGGTCAAGATCTTGCCTCTGTCCAGCAGTTCTGCCAAATCTCTCACTTAAGAAAACTTGGCTGATACTCAGTATATATTTCTGATGGGACTTAAAGACCACACTGTAGTCCTTTTAACATCTGCAGACCGAAAACCATCTCAATTTCAATGTACAGAACAGATTGGATAAAACAAACAAGCCAGACATCAGATGGTTGTGACGTGACCTTTCTGCCATGTCAAAGAGTAACTCGGGAAAATGGCTAACTGTCTAACTATGGTGACTGTTTGCATACCATAGTGCAGGCTGGCCTTAAGCTCGCTGACTCCCAGCCAGCAGCTCCTCTCAGCTTTTCCCACCCCACCCCTACTCTAAACTTGTATGGCTCACAGGCTGCCCTTACCCCAGCTTCTCATTCCTGTATTAGCCAGCCATTTCAGCCACACACTCTCTTGATTGTCTTGGTCCATTCTTAGTCTCCTTTGCTCCCTCTCTCAACTCCACCCTACATGGCCCAGGCCAGCCTACTGGTCATGTTCAGTCCACTACTTTCCCTTTCAGATGCCTCTGGCTGCACTGTCCCTTACATCTGCAATAAAAAACCTTCCCCCTTCCAACCGTACTTTGGGGTGGTCAAATCTTCATTTCATTCACTTTGCCACCATCATCAGATGTCACTTTGGCATCTGCTTGTAGAAGAGACCCTCCTTAGGTATGTATATTCTCAGAAACAGGGCTCTAATCAGGAGGGGCAGGGAAGATGGGAAAACCTAGGAGCTGTGCCAGGGACTTACTTCTTGGTCTCTAGACCCACAGGAAGCTCAAGTCAGCCTTGCTGCTTGTGCTGCTCAAAGGGGACCTACAGAGAGCTGGTGGGTGTGTCGGAGCTGTAGGGGAGCCCTCCTTTGAAGCCTTTGTTTCTCAACAAAAGCAAGAATGGAAGGATCCAGAAAGGGAAGCTCACAGTGTTACTATGAGCAGATGACAACTCCACAGGCAAGAGCAGAAAAGGAGGAACCCCAGTGATGGTGGGCTTGTACTTCCTTCTTGCCCCCACTGGTGAGAGACCCGCCACATATTGGCAATCAAACTGGGCCCTAGTACTTTGAAGTCTCTTTCCTTCTGAGGTTTTGGTGGTGGGCTAAGGAGGGGATGAAAGGCCTCTTTAGAAGGGCTGTGAAGAGCTAGTTCCAGCTCAAGAGGGGCTTGGGGGCAGGGTGGAGAACAGAGCAGGCCTTTGGACAACTCTGCTCCCAGCATTAGCCCTGGAAACAATTAGTGAGGGAGGAGAGCAATGGGGCAGTAAGGAAGGAAGGATAAGGATGTCCTCCCAGACTGGTGACTCAGCTTCTCAGCTGCCCTGCCTTAAAGTATCTGAATGGCTGAGGACAATGGAGCGTGTGAGTTTGGGGGAAGCAGGCAGATTCTGGCAAGCAAATGAGAACCCTTTATCTCCCTGTGTGTATGAATAAAAGCCCATAATTCTGTTTGGGGCTGTGAAGCTGTCTTTCAGATCCTCTGGGCTTTACGGTCTTCTAAGCCCCTGCTTCCTGTCCCAAGCCCTTCTGGACTCCTTCTTATTGTCGAGGGACCTCCGTTTTTTTTCCTCTGCCCTAACTGAAGGAGCAAAGGTCTGGTGCTGGGGTGTTCACTGCCTTTGAGGTACATTCTTTCTTAGGTCTTTACTTGGTTATTGGGCAATAGGGCACAGCTGTTGACCCTCGGTGAGCTCTGTGATGTTCACACTATGTTTAAATGCAGAATTCTGTGTCTTTAGTTGTTTGCTAAGATGCTGAAGATCAACAGAGGATTTTGCCCATGCCACGTGAGTGCCCTGCTGAGTCCCCAGCCCTATTTATCAGTATTTATTAGTATCACTCAGCTCTCACATTCCAAAAATAGTCACAACTCAGAAGCTTGGTTGGTACTGAGACCTACACTCTTACAACGACCAGCAGACACGGAGTCTGAGCTGAACCTTGAGACATTCAGATGGGGCAGAGACGTTTATGCAGCCTAAATGCAAAGTCTGGTGGTCGATCCCCCATCATTTCTTAGACCCTAAATCTGCTCAAGGCTCCTCTTGACATGCTTATACTCACTCACACAAGCCTTGTAGTGTGTTATCCCAGGTGAGGCCGTGTAAGGAGAGGGACACCTCACCTCCCTTTCACGTGAAGAAGGCTTCATGTCATAGATTGAGAATCAGGACCAGAGACGCTCAGTTTAGCTTTTCCATCTTCAGGTTTCCAACCCACGGGCAAATTCCTATCTCCTCAGCTCTAGCACAGATGTGATTCGCCCACTCAGGTTGGCTGTTCCTGTGCTTTTAGTTTTCATCACTGTGACAAACCTTATTTTGTCTTATGGTTTCCTCCAGAGGGTTCAGTCCAACAGTCATTTAGCTCCGCTGCTGTTGCCCTGTGACAACCCAGAGTGTGTGAGAGCAAGGCTGTCTATCAGAAGTTCAGGAAGCAGTAAGAGTAAGCAACAGGAGAGAGTCAAGGGAAAGATGTGCCCTTCAATGTTGTATCTTCAGTGCTCCTGACAACCTCCATTCTCCATCCAGACCCTACTTCCTAGTAGCCCATTCAGCTATAATATCACCAATCAATTTAAATTTTTTTGAGATTATAATTACATTATGTAGGCACTACCTTTCCTTCTACATAATCTCTTTGCTCTCTTACAGATCCATGACCTCTTTTTTAATTGTTGTTTTATATATCGATAGAATATATATATATATTTCTATATCTATCTATGTATCTATATATGTATGTATGTATCTATCTTTAAATATATAAATATAACCTGCTCAGTCTGTATAATGTTCATTGTATAATGATTTTCATCTATAGATTAATCTGTTGATGAAGTTAACATCTTCATGATTTAACTACCCCTTAATAGTGCTATGGACCAAGACTTTAACACCCAAGTTTAGGGGACCTTTTTACATCCAGACGCCAACACTACTAATGCTTAGTTAGGGCAGAGCAAGCTGAGTGGGCTATAATTGTAAAGCCACGTTTTCTACTTGGACTCATCATGAGTCCATCATTTTGCTATTTTGTTCAGAAAAAGCAAGTGATGCCACTCAGAGGTGAGGCTTCTGATCTGGATAGCACGTGTGCCAATGTGCATCTAGTTCAGGGACCAGTCAGCTCTCTACTAACTTCCCGCTATGTTCATGGCCACAGCATTTTTAACACCCACATCTCACCAACTAACACCTCTGTCTTAAATAATGTCAGGCTTCCTCTTGGTGTAAAACGCCTTCTTCCTAGTGAGAGACCACAAGAGGCAGCTCTCCTTATGGTCCTTCTTTATGGTCTATGTACTTATAAAGTTCATCTATCTGATGGCATTAGTTCCCTGGGGTCTGCATCCAGCTCTTGGTATCCTTCATCTTTACCCTTATGGGCATCCAAAGTCAGTAGGTTATTTGTGGGCTTACTACAAAGATTTGATTCTTGGCCTATGCGGAAGCTGTGCAGAAATATTTTTACTTTCCACCCTATATGATGGTTTTCTACCCAGAAGGTCACCTAAAGCCACTTTGTTCTTACAGACCATTTCTCTCCACAGGCTTCCATACTGCCGAGAGACATATCCTAGCACTAATATTTGGATATCTGCTCTCTGCAGAGTGCTCTTCTTGTCCCATCCCAGACTTCTTCAACCAGAATGTGTTACAAATCTCTTTTGTGCAAGTTGACCTTTATGTCCAGACAAACAGACTGCTAAGAGCCAGCATTTACTGAACCTTACTCTCTTCTTCTCTTCATCTGAATGAAGCCCTGGGACTCTCCCAAGAATTATGCAGTATGGGGTTTATTGTCTTAGTTGACATTTCATGGCCAAGAAATGGCTTCTAGAGCTTTAGAGTCAGACACAGAGCTGGGTTCAGATCCAGGTGGTCTGGGTCCGACTTCACCCCTCTTAGACTGACATGGGGTGAGGTGACAAGAAGAGGGGATGAAAATACAAGATAAGCTGTAAAGGACAGAAAGTTAATTGCAGGTAGATACCCTCAAACTTTTTTGTGAAATTCCTACCTGCCAGCACTCCAATATTGTGGCTCTTCAGAGACAGAACTCTATAGAAAGAAATAGATATAGATATAGAAATAGATATAGAAATCATTAAGGGTAAATGAGGACTGAGTGAATGTATGGGATCTGATATAACTGATGTCCTGATGAAGAATATTTGGGACACACACAGCACAGACTGAAGAACGGCAATGTCAGGGCTATGAGACAGTACCCATCTCAAGCCAAGGAGAGTCCTCAGAAGAAAGCAGTCTGGCCACATCTTGACCTTGAACTTTTAGCCTTCAGAACTCTGTAATAACATAATTCTGTTGTTCAAAGTATTTCATAAGGCACTACACTGATGTAGTTCCAGTAGACTAATATGAGATCTCAGTGTTCAATATTTACATGTGCATCCACTTAGTTATAAGTGCTTGAATCCATCCTCATTCCAGAAGGAGGCAAACTAGCTGGAGCTCAGAGATGACTTCGGATGAAAGTGAGCATGCTTTAAAGGGATAAAGAAAGGCAAGCGCAAATAATTTCTAGTATTAAAATGGATCAGATCTTTGTTTTGTTTTATAAACAGAAAACTGTGGTTTAGAGGGATAAAATAATCTGCCAGAGAATAAAATATGTAGATGTCAGAGGCTAAGAAAACAACTAAAAAAAAAAAAAAAAACTAAAAAAAAAAATTGTATGAGAACATTGCAAATGGAGATCACTCCTCTGTGCACTAAACTAAAAAATTTACTTCTCACCAAATAAAGGCAGTCTATTAAATGTATTCCATGTTGCTATTGGGTACTGTTGAAGACCCAAGGTTTCTTTATTGATCTCTTTGAGTGTCTTGCAAAATAAAGACATTTTTCCCTGGGTGAAATCTACTAGAACTTGGGCTAAGAGCACTCACATTTCATTAATTAAAACAGTGCTCCAGTTGTTCTCAAGCAGGCTCAAAAGTGCCCTCAGGGAGATCATGTCTCTGGAGAGGGTCATTAGTCCCCAGCCACTGCATGATGTTGGAGAACAAAGTGTGTGGGGTGCTGGGCTGGTGTGGGGTCCCTCTGTGCTCCAGCTTCATGACAGATCAATGCACAGAAACCATAACACTGCTAGCGTTAGGCACATGTTTAAACATGAATCACTGAGGCAGCCTGAGGTTAATGTGAGCGCCTTTCACTTTTCCTGATAGGAAATTGAGCCAACCCGCACCTCCATTTACAGACCCAGAGAAGGCTGGTTGCTTTCCATGTGGTCAGAAGCATTAGTTAGGGTCTTGTCCATATCTATTAGGAGGGAGGAAGACCATTTAGCAAATTAAAATTGTTTTTATTTCCCCAGCTAATTGTTTTCTAATTGTTTAAGTAAAAGGTTTCGGTTTTGATTAGAGGCTTTTAGTAAATGAAGTCTGTCCACATTTTACAAGTCAAATATTTAGATCGCGGAGAGGGAGTCGTGGGGAGTGAGGCTGACTAGCGGAAGGGCTTAGAAATCTAAGTGTTGATGCTGAATAGCTTTTAAGGTGATCTGGTCCAGTGCATTTATTTCACACTGGGGGTATGAAGACCTGGGGAGCTCATACAACCTCAGAGAGGAAAATGCCAGGCCAGAGCATCAAGATTTGACAACCTTGACATTCAGGCTAAGCATAGCTCTGTACCAGGTAGAAGTATGGTCAACAGAGAAGGCTAATTAAACATTTAGCCTCCAAAACATCCTATGCACGGATTAAATGGGGCATGAAGGAACATTAATTAATGTGTATATAACTAAATGTAAGTTATGGGTTTCTTTGTATCTTAGTGCAAAGTAATCAGCTCTTAAAATCTAACTGAGCAGTTGATGTGTAAACATCTGGCTCACTTCTGACTATGTGACCTGTAGGGACACATGATTGTGAGCTTCCATTTCTTAAAAAAAAATCAATATATTCCACTCTTTTTTTGTTTGTTTGTTTTTGTTTTTGTTTTGTTTTTTTTTCCAATCTGGGTTTAAAAAAAATAGCAGAAAAATATAAATGTTGCTGTGTGTTTGACCACATGGTCTGATAAAGTTGGAAAATACCAGGTCAGGTAGGATTCCTTCCCTCTCTTCCTTCTTCCTTCCCTCTTTCTTCCTCCCTCTCGCTTTCTCCCTCCCTTCCTCCCCTCCCTCTCTTTTTCACTTCCTACCTCCTGCCTTCCTTTTCAACACGAGAAATGTAAGGATTGTGAACCGCCTGGTTTGAGAATGGGGGAAAAACAGAATAGTAATGCCTGTCTTCCTGGATATTTGTTTGTAATTACGGGAGTTCTGTGTGTTAGAGAAATGGACATTTCCCAACAGTGTGGCACCAGTGGTCAATCTTTCTTCAATTAGCAATTTGACTGCTTTTTGTTGTTGTTGTTTGTTTTGGTTTTTTGTTTTTTGAAACTAGAAGCAGGTCATAGAAACAACTCTCCCCTAATCACTGTGGAAGGGGAGGCTGTAGGTCTCATTCCATAGACACTATGAACTACAAAAGCTTGTTCCATGAGCACAGCTTGTAAGTGGGCAGCCAGCCTCTCAGGCTCTGCTTATTCCCCTGGCCCTACACTGCCTTCCCTGAATGCTTTCAGTTTACCAAGAGGTTTTGGGAATGCAGAAGGGTACCTCCAGCTTGTGTGAGGCAGGAGCAAGGTTTCCAAGGGACAGAACACTGTGATAAACATGACTGATACATACATGTTTCTGTATGGAGAGAAGTGAGGGAGGACGGAACTTAAAACCAGAAAATAAGATGGAATTGGGTCCAGTGTAGGAGGGGTCCTGGCTTCCAGCCAAGATTTGGGGAAAGCTGTTAGGTCACCATAGATTTCTCTCTTCCTGTCCAGGATTCTGACTCAACTTACTCTCACGTTCATGCAAGAATTATCTGAGTTTTTCCTCAGATCCACTGTCTTTCCAATCTTTCCTCTCCTGTTTTATATTAATTTATTTTTAAGACAGAGTATTTAAAGCTTTCTTTTGTGCTACAGTGGGCATTCAGAGTAGAGTTTAGAGGACAACTTGTGGGTCCTGGGAATCAAATGCAGGTTAACAAGCATGTTGGCAGACAGGAATCGAGTCTCCAGCCCTTTGAAACAGGGTCCTGTGTAGCCAAGGATGTCCTTGACCTCTATCTCCCAGATGCTGCATTAGAGACGTGTGTCAGCACTAGGAGTCTATGTAGTGGAAGGGACTGAACCCTGAGCTTTGTGCACTCTGGGCAAACTGCCTACGGAACCACACCCCTGGCCCATCCTTATCTGTTTTTATGGACACTGAATGTTAGGCTCTGAACGTTTTGGAAATAATCTACTATGAAAACCAAGTTTGAGCCAGCAAAAGCATCTTTATTCAGAAACAAATATCTCAGGGAGATGGCTGGGCTTAGGATCCAAAACATGGGGTGTGGGGGGCAGGACAGAACAACATTTTTAAGACAGAAAACTGAAGATGTGTGTGGGGGGGTATGGGGTAATCAAGTTTACACATACACTGGGTACCTCACACCTGGTATTTCACCGGGCTTTCTTTATCCCTAGCAGTGTCCTTGAGAGGCATGGGTCTGTTGAGAGAGTTCCTGACTGAGAACTCACCAATAAAGCATAAGGTGGGATGCTGTGGTCTAGGTTCATCTGGGACACCTGGGGCAGGACGCCATTTTAGAATGTAGCTTAGTGCAAATTGGAGACTATGTACAATATGGAGTCCATGTAGTTAAGGAGGCCCCCAACAATTAATCTGTAGTTTCCATACCATTCTCCTTCGCCAGCAAGCTAAATTATTGCAGTGGTTACGTTAAACCTAAAGGCCCTCATTCCCCCTGTTTGCAGTCGACCAGGTGGTGAGTGGTGACTCCCGGGCATCAGCTCCTGCCCACTGGGAATCCTGCCGAAAGTGCCTCACATTCTCTGGCTCAAGAATGGGTCTATGAGAGGTTGGCTGGTGGAGACAAACTTTCCCTCTTTGTGTATATTCACTTTTATTATTAACGGCCTTGTAGGAATCAACTTTCTTGCCTTGAAATATGGAATGACCAAGAACGTCACCTCACTTTGGATTTATGGCTTTGCACAACATGCAGACATAATTTTTCCTTGGCTGCTGTGATGACAAGATTCAGTGAGGCATAAGACAAGTAAGTCTGTATTACTCATCTAAAATATGGGGTGTCCCGGGACACTTAGGCCCTCTGAGAAGATACCAGCCATAGCCTTGGACTCTCTTGGAACAGGGCAGTGTTTGGATTCTGATTTCCACTTTGTGATCTTAGTAAGGTGGGGACCAATTTGTCTAAGTCAGTCTGTGTCTCCCTCCCTCCCTCTCTCTCTCTCTCTCTCTCTCTCTCTCTGTCTCTCTATCTCTCTTGCTGTTTTTCTGTCTGTCTGTCTGTCTGTCTGTCTGTCTCTCTCTCTCTCTCTCTCTCTCTCTCTCTCTCTCTCTCTGGGGCTTTCGGAAGGAAGGCATAAAAAACTAACTACTGTCAGTGACTCAGCTGTAGATGGGAGCCCCCTTTTGTATTGTCTCCCTCAGTTGACCTGTGTCTAGTCCTCTTTCTGTCCCCCTAGGTATAAGGAAAGTGGGGAAAAAAGGAAGGAATTCTCCTCCAGATTGTAACTGCTTTAGTTCAGGTTTGTAAATGAAGGTCAGCTAGAGAGTGAGTTTGAGTTAGCCCAACAAATGCCCACTTGACTACTTGTGAATTCTCCATTCTCTGTGTGGGCAGGAGCCCCAGCTGCCCTTGAAGTAACTGCTGCAAAGATCAAGCCCTTCAGCTGTTTGCTCTCCTCCCATTCGACTTGGCCCCACTGCCATCCACTGACATTTGAAATGTATCTATTTAAAAAGAAAAGGAGAAAAGAGGACAAAGAGGAGGGAAGGAAAAAAAAATATGCCGGAGATGTTACATCCTGCTAGGAAAGAGGAAGGAATGGCTGGCTTTGCCGAGAGACTGGAGGGTGTGGTGTGTCGGTTTTATGTGCTTTTCCTTTTTGTCTTGGCCTTTTCCTGTGTTTCTGCCTCATATGGCCACATTTGCTTGTGTGAGGATAAGGATGACTTAAGCTGTCTGAGTTTATCCAGGATGCTAGGAGGAGGGGCCTGGGAAATGAATGGAAGGAGCCCACCCTCTGCTCAGCTACAGGAAAGTGCTTTGATGGGTGTCCCCAGTCTCTGGGCTTTGGCTGGTTGGGTGAGGGAAGCCACTGGGGTGAAGTTGCTGGCTGAGTCAGACAACAGAGGATGACCTTGACCTGGCCTGAAGACGCCAAACCCTACCCCCACTCCCTCAGAGGCCCCCGTGGCTTGCCTTGTGCTTAGGGTGCTTGGGAGAGATGGCAGAGAGTCTCTTCCCAAGGTTTTCTGGGAAGATTTCTCCTGGGAGTTTATAAAGGGACATTGCCACGGCTGTAAACCTCCACCAGCACCAAATATGGGCCTGGGGTGCAAACCTGACATCTGCATTGCCAACCAACCGTTTCGTCCTTCCAAGGCAGAGGAAGTTAACACTTAGGGCTTTTTCCTTCCTTTCTTGTTTTACAGCCAACCTTTATTGACTTAATTTTAAATGGCACATAAAAACATAAACATTGTGATGCTAATGGGCAATATGTGAAATATTGATAAACCTCATGTATATATTATTGCAATGTTTAAATCAGTGTTTCCCCATTAACCTTAAATATTTATTATTTATGTATAGTAAGACTATTTAAAAGTCCTCTCTCCTAGCTCTTTGAAATATATGGTACACTGTAATCTGTAATCAACCTGCTTTACAACTGAACACCAGCGTCCTTGCTTCCACCGAACTATAAGTTAAGCCATTCAGCCTCTTGGTACCTGAGCCCTGCTCACCTTATCCTCTGGTAACCACCATCCAAGTTTTTTTTTTTTTTTTTTTTTTTTTTACTCATGTTCTGTAACTCATTTTGTAACTGTCTTGGTTACAGCTTCCATTGCTGTGAAGAGACACCATGACCAAGGGCAACTCTTACAAAGGAAAACATTTCACTGGGGTTTCAGTCCATTATCATCATGGTGGCTCACAGGCAGACATGGTGCTGGAGAAGAAGCTGAGAGTTCTTCATCTTGGTCGGAAGGCAGAGGGAGAGACTACCATGTTAGGTAGTCTGAGCACATGATATGAGACCTCAAAACCTGCCCCACGGTAACACATTCCCTCCAGCAAGGTCACACCTCCTAATAGTGCCACTCCTTATGGGCCTATGGGGACCATTTTATTCAGCCCACATGGAAACCATAGTGATTTCTTGTCAGTAAGGAGTGGCACTTGTCAAATGGCTCCTTAAAGAGTTGTTCCTGTGGTGGTTAAAGAAGTCTCTAACGTACTTTGGGAGTGTGTTAGAGATGGGCAGCCCAAGGCTTTACCCAGTTCACTTAATTCAGAGGGTGCACGAAGTCCAACCATTTCTCATCCTGGATGAGCTATGGTGAAGTCATCTTTATCACCCCATTAGCTCACTGGCCTCTGATAGGAGGGGTTGAGGCAGAGAGTGAGGAGGCACTCAGGACTTACCAAGTGTTCCAGGGGATTCTTGGGCTCAGGGAAGTAGTCAAAACATTAGATCCTTTGGTCTCACTGCTCCTTCTTGAATCTTCCCAGAGCAATAAGCACCACTAGGAAAGACTTTTTCTGCACACATGCACATATGCATACACACAGCACATACATCAGCAGAGAATTGAGAACAGGAAAAAGCCAAACCAGGATGGAAGTCACTTGTTAAATTCAATGTGAATGCTGCCTATGTAGCTTAAAAATGAAGGAAGAGTATAATAGGAATCCGTAGCAATCCTCTGGAACATCCTGATGCAACAAGAAACTCTTTAATGTGAATTTTAATGACATACTCATATTTTTCTCTCTAAGATCTACTGTCAAGCAAAGTGTAAATGCTTTCTGTCTTCCGACCCTTACTTCTGCCATTCAGGTGAGAAGCAGGTGTGAGCCTTTGGCGACACAAGTTCCCAGCTCTGCTGCTTTACAGGGTGGCTAAACAACTTATCGCTTCCTCTAACTGTTGTTTCTTTACCTATGCCTGTCATAAATCTCTTAGGCATTTTCAGGGTATATTGGGATAAAATTGAAATTTCTTTAGATTAATAGTAGAGTGATTAAAAAAAAAAAAAAAAAAAACACACAAAACAACAAAATGAACAAGACTCCACTGCCATTTTCTCTGTACTTATCACATCATTCCAAGGTGCTGTAGACTGATTTTATTTTTAACTTGTCACTTTAAAAGTAAGAACAGACTATCTCTCTAAACACTGTCCCTATGCTTCTTTGGAGCTGCATCTCTGGTCATTCCTCTTAGGCAAGAACAGTATCCAGCTTACCTGAATAGGACCACTTGCTGTCAATGCCTAACCCCGGCCTTAGTGACTGACTAGCTGGAAAAGGCCTAGCAGTCATCATCTTAAAAGAGAGATTTATTCATTGTTCTCATATGAACGAGAATTTTACCTGGATGGATGTGTGCCATGTATATGTCTGGTACTTGTGAGGACCAGAAGAAGGTGTCAGTTCTCCTGGAACCGCAGTTACAGACATCTGTGGGCTGCCATGAGTGTGCTAAGGCCGGAACCTGGGTCTATCTGAACATAGTAGTATGGGCTATTAACAGCTGAGCCCAGAACAGGAATTATAACACATTTCCTAGGTGATCTTCATAGCTTGGGTGAATCTGAAGTAAGGAATGAAAGAAAAAAAAATACCTTAGTTTGAAAAATGGACTATCTTGCTGGGTTTCATTTACTCATGTCTCTAGAAGCATGATCAAATGCTAAAAATTAGTTTCTGGGTATGCCGAGGCCAACAAGCAGGGAGACACCTGGAGACAGGTATGACATACAGGAAAGTTTATTCTTCCCACGGGAGAAATTTCCCAGTTTCTCTCCACACCAAAGGAATGGCTCTCTGCCGGTGCCAGAAATTGAATGCTCAAAGGTCCCGTTGCATCACAGAAGCCACTGCCCCAGTTATGGCCCTGAAGAGTAGCACACTCCCCAGTGTGACAGACACTTCAGAGTACAGCACAACTTCTGGTGGCCGATATATTCAACAGAGAATTTTACAAGATCTTTCCTTACCTTGTCCATAAAGGCAAAGGTGGGGAGGGGTGGCGGCAGGGGGATGGGAAAGGCAGATGACTGAACCAGGAAGGGGAAGAAGTACCTGGCTCATTCCCCAGCCAGCTCCATCATTATTCCAAAGTGATCTCTAATCAAAACCCAGCATATGGTTTTTATTAATTTGGGGCAATTCCCCTGCCATCTAGTGTAATAAAAAGAATATCATGAAAGATTGCGATCATAAAAGACGGGAGCATCCCTTGTCAAGATACCAAACGTGAAGTGTAAAATCTAAGGTAATGAAATAAGCTGAGTTGCTTCTCGAGTGTTTATTATTATTATTTTTATTGCTGCAAGTTCTAAGAGGATGCGAGTCAGAAGCTGGCTTATGAACAGATTTTAAATCAATTTCACTTTCCCTGTGAAGCTGATGTCAAGGGCCCAAACTTCTCAACTGGCTCAGCATGCGGAGAGCAAAGCACTGAGCACCTACTATTTTAGTTTGGGAGCCTGGTCTTTAACGGCTGAACCATCGCTCCAGCCCAGGGCTTACTGTGTTTAAGCAAGAGTTACCCATTACCTACTTCCTGTTTTCCAAGCACAGGAAAAAAGCTCTGAGCTCATGGATGTGTTGTTGCGGCGTCAACTTATTATTTATTTTATCTTATTTTACTTAATCTCCTTATTTTGAGGCAGGGCCTTGCTGTGCAGCCGGACTGGCCTCAGTCTTCCTGTTAAGGTGTTTAGATTACCCGTGTACATGGTCACATCTGGGCATGCTTTGATTAACTTTTGTTCCCCCGAGTGTAGTATTTGTTGTTTATGCTGCTTTCTCTTGAGCTAAATCTCAGGAGAATGGAGCCGGGACATCCTCCTACGATGCTCCACCGAACAGCATCAGCATCTTCCTCAAGGAGCTGCTTCTCTCTCTCTGTCTGTCTCTCTCTGTGTCTGAGTTTCTGACTCTGTCTCTCTCTGTCTCTGTCTGTCTCTGTCTGTCTCTGTCTCTGTCTCTGTCTCTGTCTGTCTCTGTCTGTCTCTGTCTCTGTCTCTGTCTCTGTCTGTCTCTGTCTGTCTCTGTCTGTCTCTGTTTGTCTCTGTCTGTCTCTGACTCTGTCTCTGTCTGTCTCTGTCTCTGTCTGTCTCTGTCTCTGTCTCTATCTGTTTCTGTCTGTCTCTGTCTGTCTCTGACTCTGTCTCTGTCTCTGTCTCTATCTGTCTCTGTCTGTCTCTGTCTGTCTCTGACTCTGTCTCTGTCTCTATCTGTCTCTGTCTGTCTCTGTCTGTCTCTGTCTCTGTCTGTCTCTGTCTCTGTCTCTGTCTCTGTCTGTCTCTGTCTCTGTCTCTATCTGTTTCTGTCTGTCTCTGTCTGTCTCTGACTCTGTCTCTGTCTCTGTCTCTATCTGTCTCTGTCTGTCTCTGTCTGTCTCTGTCTCTGTCTCTGTCTGTCTGTCTGTCTGTCTCTCTGTCTCTCTCTCTCTCCCCTCTGTGTCTGAACTCTTGATACACAGCTTAGAGAATGATGGTGGGTAATACAGGAAGGGACCACAGACCACCTCTGAGAGTTGCTAGGCTGTTGCTGACTGAGGCTGGAGGGAGAGAGGGAGTGAGGGAGGGGCAGAGGCTGAGGACTTGTTAGATACTTTGTTTAAGTGTACTCACATTGGACAACTTTAAAAATTTTTTAACAAAATAGAATAATAGATTTCAATATGGTAATTTTCGCTTAAACATCTTAATATTCGGTTCTTATTTATCTTTCTCCCAAAGTGTTCTCCTCATTCCCCAAATAGCAACAGTATATCTCCCCCTTCCTTCCTGGAGATTGAACTCAGGGCCTCAGGAGCATGCTGGACTAGTCCTTAAAAAGACATCATTCATCTTAAACATCCCCTTAGGCAGGAATTAACACCTTCTCATAAACGAGGACACTGTGTCTCCAAAGGTTCAATAATTCATTCCAATTGCAAAGCAGGTGGTAGAGTAAGGATTCCACCCCACTTTTCCTCCTCTGGTGCCTGCACGGCTGGGGTATTCCTCTTGGCTATGTAGGGGAGGGGAAAGTCAGCAGCTGTGAAGGAAAGGACTCTTTCTGTTCTGGTTCTTTGCTCCCAGCTTTTGATGTAGCCTGAGGAGCTCTGATATAAGGGCCTCAGTTTGAATTCCCAATACCTACAGAAGATGGCTTCCAGCTTACTTTGTGGGGTAGGTGCAGGCCCTGAGGGCCCATTGTCCCTGTGGCAAGGCCAGGACCCATTCCATGGCTTCTAGAAGTGGTGTCCCTACAAATCATGATAGTAACACAGAAGGGACTGGACACATACAATACGCTGCCTCCAAAGGCAGCTTTAGGCCCTAAGAAAGACCCCAATTTAGTCCCATCCATAACCAACAAGTGAATACTCGGCTGCATCTGTGAAGAGGACAACTGTTCTGTCATCTGGTTTTTCGTTGCACAAAGATGAGAGTCAGTGATGTCCAAACTGTGGACCCCCATTACAAGCTGGGGCACCACTGAGCCCTTATGTTAACTTTTCTTTTTCTTTTTTTAATTTTAATTGAACAACTTTATTTTAAAAAACAAAGATAAATGTACAGATTTTAAAAGCATTTTTGCATAACAGTATATGAATATATTTTTGTCAGTACTTGATTTTTTTAAAGGTTTGATAGTATGCCTTAAAATCTTACTAGTTACAATGAGCATAAAGTACACGTAAAACAAGATATGACCTGAAAATAGTCAAAGTTTTCTTGATGTGTAAAGATTGAGCGTAATGATTTTTCATTTTTTTTTTTTTGGCCTTTGTTTTTCTTGAACTTCATATAGTCTGTGAATTGTTTCTTGTGTGTTCAGAGCTTTCTGGGGTTAGTATCCAATTATCAGTGACTGCATATTATGTCTGTTCTTTTGTGACTGGGTTATCTCACTCAGGATGATATTCTCTAGATGCATCCATTTTCTTAAGAATTTCATAAAGTCATTGCTTCTGATAGCTGAGTAGTACTCCATTGTGTAAATATACCACAATTTTTGTATCCATTCATCTATTGAAGGACATCTGGGTTCTTTCCAGCTTCTGGCTATTTTAAATAGAGCTGCTATGAACATTGTGGTGCATGTGTCTTTGTTGTATGTTGGAGTGTCTCTAGGGTATATGCCTAGAAGTAGAATAACTGGGTCTTCAGGCAGTACTATGTCCAATTTTCTGATGAACTGCCAGACTGATTTCCAGAGTGGTTGTACCAGTTTACAACCCCACCAACAGTGGAAAAGTGTTCCTCTTTTTCCACATCCTCATCAGTATCTGCTGTCATCTGAATTTTTGATCTTAGCCATTCTGACTGGAGTGCAGTGGAATCTCAGGGTTGTTTTGATTTGCATTTCCCTGATGGCTAAGGATGTCGAGCACTTCCTTAGATGCTTCTCCACCATTCGATATTACTCATTTGAGAGCTTTTTGTTTAGCTCTGTACCCCATTTTTTAATAGGGTTGTTTGATTCTTTGGTGTCTAACTTCTTGAGTTCTTTGGATACCTTGGATATTAGGCCTCTATTAGATGTGGGGTTGGTAAAGATCTTTTCCCAATCTGTTGGCTGCCATTTTGTTTTCTTGACAGTGTCCTTAGCCTTACAGAAACTTTGCAATCTCATTAAGTCCCATTTGTCAATATTTGACCTTAGAGCACGAGCCATTGGTGTTCTGTTCAGGAAATTTTCTCCTGTGCCTATGTGTTCTAAGGTTTTCCCTACTTTCTCTTCTAATAGTTTCAGTGTATCTGGTTTAATGTAAAGATCTTTGATCCACTTGCACTTGAACTTTGTACAAGGAGATAAGAAAGGGTCTATTTCTATTCTTCTGCATGCTTAGTGCCAGTTGGACGAACACCATTTGTTGAAGAGGCTGTTCTTTTTTCATTGAATGTTTACAGCTCCATTGTCAAAAATCAAGTGACCATATATGTGAGGCCTCATTTCTGGATCTTCTATTCTATTCCATTGATCCACATGCCTAACTCTGTACCAGTACCATGCAGTTTTTAACACAATTGCCTTGTAATATAACTTGAGGTCAGGGATGGTGATTCCCGCAGATGTTTTCTTGTTGTTGAGAATGGATTTCGATATTCTAGGTCTTTTGTTATTCCAGATGAAATTACACATTGCTCTTTCCAACTCTATGAAGAATTGAGTTGGAATTTTGATGGGGATTGCATTGAATCTGTAGATTGCTTTTGGTAAGATGGCCATTTTTACAATGTTGATCCTTTCAATCCATGAGAATGGGGGATCTTTCCATTTTCTGAGAGCTTCCTTGATTTTCTTCTTTAGAGATTTGAAGTTCTTGTCATGTAGGTCCTTCACTTGCTTAGTTAAAGTTACACCAAAGTATTTCATATTGTTTGTGACTATTGTGAAGGGTATCTTTTTCCTAATTTCTTGCTCTGCACGAGTGTCCTTTGCTGAACTTGTTTATCAGCTGAAGAAATTCTCTGGTGGCATTTTTGGGGTCACTTAAGTACATTATCATGTTATCTGCAAACAGTGATGCTTTTACTTCTTCCTTTCCAATTTGTATATCTTTGATTTCCTTTTGCTGTCTAATTGCTCTGACCAGGAATTCCAGTACTATGTTCAATAGGTCGGGGGAGAGTGGGTACCTTGTCTAGTCCCTGATTTTAGTGGGATTGCTTCGAGTTTCTCACTGTTAATTTTTATATTGGCTACTGGTTTGCTGTATATTGCTTTTATTATGTTTAGGTATGGACCTTGGATTTCTCTTCTTTCCAAGACTTTTAACATGAAGGGGTGTCGAATTTTGTCAAATGCTTTCTCAGCATCTAGTGAGATAGAGTTTGACAGACAAGAGGTGTCTCCTAATGGGGGCTATCAGTTTAGAGGTGAGTGCTATCAATTGCAAAATTAGTTTACTTTTTTGCCTAATACATTTTAATGGTCATTTTTTTGCCATTACCTCCCGGAATCTATAAGGAACAGAAAACCCCGCCTGGGCACTTCCTTGATAGTCACAAGCAAAGTCCCTGGTATTATCTCAGCTTCATTTGTAACTTTTATTATTTTCCTCACAAAACATTCTCAATACAGCACCAGAAAATATTCACCTACCCTGCGTGTAATCACTGTGACCCGAATGCAGACTCTTTGAGGAGCCTTATTTATTTATTTTTTGTATATCTTATTTTGTTATTCAAATGATGAAGCAGATCTTACTTGAAGCTGCACCTTCTTAGAGGCAGATTTTACACTGGAAAATTAATGCCACACTGCTATTCTTCACATCCTTACAAAACTGGTTTCTTGTTGGCCGGATGTAGCTGTGTCTGACAAACCAGTCCTGTAATCTGTACCCAGGCAGGTCACTGCACCGTAGCTTTCCAAATGTCTAATTAGGAGGCGGTGGGCTCCCTCAGCAGCATGCTAAGGACAGACAGGCATTTCTCTTGAGATCTGGACTATTTCTGTTAGCAAAATTTGATTCAAAAATACAGACAGACCCTTGTCGCCTCAGAGTCAACTTTGTCCTCAACTTAACCTTCAGACCGAAACCTGACTGGCTCGCTAAAAAGTGTGTGCTCATTAGCCTTGACAGAGACAGCAACCGGGCCACACAAGGTCCACGGTGACCCCAGCTTACTCACTGCGGAGGTTGGGTGGGCGAGGGAATCGGATGGAGCTTTGTTTTTTTGCTTCTCTTTTTAAATGGAGTTTCTGACATTAGACGGTGGCATTTTGTATTCATTATCAAATACCAGCATCTCTGGGCTGCAAGTCGAGTGCTTTCAGAGAGGCGACTGTGAACACCTGCACAGACGTTTTCCCCGTTTGACCTTTGCCCTCCCAGCTCTGGCCAATACTCCCATTGTGCTCCGAATCCCGCTACGATGCGTTGTCCTTGCCTATACCGTACTATACCGTGCTGGACCAGCTGCCCAGAAATGCCAGGAGAGTCTCCTGTCTTCCTCTCTCCAACTTAGGCCCCGTTCCCTTACTGGTTTCATGTGTGGTCCCTCTGGGACTAGGTGAATGGGATATTACGAGACTGCACTTGACTTTAAAAGATGAGCCAGAGACTCTTACCCCAAATCTGTGTCATGTGGAGCTAACAAGTCTCAGCTTCTAAAACAGGTGCTAAATTTCTGGATTATGTCTGAAATTCCATTCTAATTTGTGTTGGGCTTAAAAAAAAAAACTTATTTTAGCCATAACACATCGCCACAAACTTTAAGGTTTTGTAGGTCAGAAATCCAGCGTGGCTGTTGAGGCTCAGGGAGAGCTAGGGGGAGCTTGCCTTCTACCCTTTTCTAGGGGAGAGTTAGCTTCTTCTCTTAGTCCAGTGTTAGCAGAGCTCAGCTCCAGGTAGCTGAGGTGTCACACACTCCATTCTCTTGCTGGCTGCAGTTCCTCAGGTCTCTCTGAGCCCACACTGGGCCTCAGACATCCACCTCAGAACCAACAGCAGACCTGCAAGTTTCTCTTGCAGTCACGCACTGAGTTGCTGCCACTGACTACCTCAGTGGAGTTGGGGAGTCATGGGGGGGGGCGTGTTTACTGCTTTCAGGACTCCTGTGATTAGAATGGACCCACCTGGTTAATGTAAATGCAAACCTCTCTCTTGAGGTCAATAACTTTGGTCATGCCTATAGGGTTCTCTTTGCCAGGCAACAGTGTTCCTAGGATGAGGATATCTTTGGGCTGATGCTGTTCTGTCTGCCACATGAGTAATTTAATTAATCTGCTTCTTGAAGTGGCTAAGCCTTAACAGCCTGTGCTCATGGAGACCTGTTGTGGCTTAGATGTTGTTAACTGATGGCTGTAGTTTTCCCCTTCTTAATACCGTCTCATCAAATCCTCTTGAGGACCCGACAAGGTAACACCCGTTTGAGACCAAGATTGAAGTCGGCTGCAAATATTGGTATCAGCCGACTAAACAATGAGCCTTCTAACATTTCAATGGTGCTCCCAGGACACCCCCCCCCCTCGCGCTTCTTCCTCAGGTGCAGTGGCTGTTCTCAATCTGTGGGCTGTGGTACTTTTTGCAAACCTGTCTCTAAAAGGATTTGTATTATGATTCAAAAGAGTAGCAGTTAAGTACAACAAAAAACAAACAAACAAACAAAAACCAACTTTGTGGTTGGGGCCTCCACCACACAAGGAAGTGAATTAAAGGGTCACAGCATTAGGAAGGCCGAGAACCGCTACTCTGGTGGCTAACTGCATGGCTCATCTAAATTTCATTATTTTGGATTGGCAGGCACAGATGGGTATAATATTGTATTTAGTCAATAAAGTTAATACATTTACTGTGCTATAAATATATGCATAACGACACAACATAGCTATACCTGTTGCATATCAAATACTTAATATTGGCTATCCAATTTTATTTATTTTTATGTATGTTTGTGCATGTGTATGTGTGGGGGGGGGTAGGTGGGAGGGCCGGTGGGTATGCACGCACATGCATCGACTTGCTAGTGGAGACCAGGGGTTGACAATGAGTCTCTCCATCACTCTTGTCCTGCCTCTGCCTTCCTTGTCCTGGGATCAAAGCTGTGCGCTGACACATGACACATGAATGTAGGTGCTGGGAATCAAGGTTCAGGTCTTCGTGCTTGAGTGTCTACCGGGTATTTACTCCCTGAGCCACTTTCCCCAGCTCCAGTAGAGGTCATTTTAATGTTACTTTTGCTTCATCATATTTCGTGGGCTCAATTTGGCCCTGGATCTTTGTTATGTATGCAGGCTAGGTGGTGGCTGAACTTCTAACTATGCTGTGGAGGCTCATGGTGGGAAAGAACACGGAGAAATAAGAAACAGAAAATAGGTGTTCTACCTGCGTTAGGAAATCAAACACTTCCTAGCAACTGTCAGAGACTTCTGGTCCTTTCGTGTTGTCTCCAGGGAGAGCAAATGTTTTGTTTCTGCATGAGGAAGGATTTGGGAGGGCAGACATGCATCATGTTCATTTTCCTCGTGAGTCTTTTCTGTCCTCCTAGAAAACTATGATTTTTTTATTCTGTAAAGGAAGGGACAGACGTCTTCCCAGCTCTCACCTTGAGAAGACACCAGCAGGATCCGCCTGTCAGTCACTGGAACTTCACGCGTCTGCTGCACTATTGGCAATGGCTTTGGCTGAAAGGCTGATGCCAGATATGAATTGGGTGATTCTCTGGATAGTAGCTACTGTTTGGCCCCAAAGATTAGTAAGTCCTATCTGCTGGCATTTGTAAATAGGGTCTTCAGTTGTAAATAGGGTCTTTGCCAATATAATCCAGTTAAAATGAGATTGTATTGGGTTAGGGTGGGCTCAAATCTAAAACCTTACCACTTAGGGGTTATAGAGAGGGAGGTGAAACAGGTCTCAGTGCTAGGTTTGATTTCACTACACAGTAAAGTTGATCTTGAACTCTTTCTTTCAAATGGATATAACATTTTTACTAATATTTCTTTTTACTTACATTGTAAATTGAACAAAATAATGCATTTCATTATATTATTTTTAAAATTGTTTTATTTGTTTACATTCCAAATGTTGCCCCTCTTCCTTGTCCCCGCCTCCAAGAGTTCTTCCGCCTTCCCCCTCTCCTTTGTCTCTGAGAGGATGCTTCCACCCTACGCCTTTACACATTCACCCCCCCCCCTTCCCCCAATATCTCCCTTCCCTGGGACATCAAGTCCCTACAGGATTAGGCTCATCCCCTCCCACTGAGGTCAGACAAGATAGTCCTTTGCTATGTATGTGCCAAGGGGCCACAGATCAGTCCATGTTGGCTCTTTGGTTGGTGGCTTAGTCTCTGGAAGTTCCCAGGGTCCAGGTTAGTTGATACTGTTGGTCTTCCTATAGGGTTGGCATCTTCTTCAGCTCCTTCAATCTTTCCCCTAACTCTTCCATTGGGGTCCCTGAGCTCAGTCCAATGGTTGGCTGTGAGTATCTGCATCTGTCTCAGTCAGCTGCTGGTAGAGCCTCTCAGAGAACAGCCATGCCAGGCTCCTGTCTGCAAGTGCAGCATGGCATCAGTAATAGTGTCAGGGTTTGGTGCCTGATGAGTGGATATTAACCCAAACATACAGAATACCCACGAGACAACTCACAGACTGTATGACATTTAACAAGAAGGAAGGCCCAAGCAAGGATGGTTCAATCTCATTTAAAAAGGGGAACAGAATAATCATGGCAGGCAGAGGAAGGGGCCAGGGTGGGAGAAGGAAAGGGTAGGGAAAATGGGGCAGGATCAGGTATGGGGGAGACAGGAAAGAAGCCCAGAGGGTCAGGAGAATGAATGGAAATAATGCAGCTGAGAGGGTGGGGGGGTGGACCCTCTAGAAAGTCTCAGGGACCCTGTAGGGGTTGTGAGAAGCTCCCAGGACTCAATGGAGACCTTAGCCACAATGCCCACCTGTGGAGAGATAGAACCTGAAAAGACCACCTCCAGTAGATAGACAGGGCTCTTGTGGAGGGATAGGGTCACTAATCTACCTTCAAAATTCTTTACTTAGAATTTATTCCTGTACAAAGAAATACAGGAACAAAAATGGAGCAGAGATTTAAGGAAAGGCCATCCAGTGACTGGCCCAACTTTAAATCTTGAACTCTTGATCCCTGCCCCCCACTTCTCCAAAAATCACCACTACAGGTATGTGAACCCTAGCAGCTTTATAAAAAGGGGATCCTGGACACAGTGATAGAATGTCACTTGGTTGAGGTTGAGTCAGGGAATTGAGTGGAGTGTTTTTTAAAACTAAGAAATGTCAAGGAACGGCAAACCTAGCAGACACATGGAGTAATTCCCCAATAATGGGCTGGAGAAGGAGCCATAACTATTAACACCCAACTTCCATCTTCTAGAATTTACATGTGTGGGCCAGTATGCGGCTTGAATTTAGACTATCCAGCATGCGGTATTTGTTATGCCATTTTGAGGGTCTTACTTTTAAAAATTCTGAGTTTCAATTCATACGGGTCACAAGAATCATTTAGGGGGCAGTTTTTTTTTGATGGAAATGAAACAGAATATAGAATGGCACAAGTCAGTACTATTTTATGAACCTTATTTTTAATGCATAAATGTACATATGTAATAGGTCGAGATGTGACTTGTATGTCTTAGTCTGGGCCAAGGTCAAACTCTGCTTAAAAGACACTAGGCTGGATGAACCTTGAGGCCTGTTCTGATGCTAACACAATTCTCAGGCTTTGGGGAGGGACTGAACGGAAGGATCACATTTGCTGCTTTTCCTCTTAACGTACAGACTGGTTTGCCTCCGATGCTTCTTGAAGAAGCAGCAGTCGCCTGCTGCTAAAGAGCCAAAGCCAAAGGACCACGGGCAGTGGGAGCCAAGCAAGATCGCCTTGTGGAGAAATCCTCCCAGAATACATTTCGGCTGTATTTCACACGCTGGCCCCTCCTTGCCTTGACTGTCCTTGGAGTTCTAGCATTCAGTCCATTGTGCATATCTCACAAGTGACTTTACTAGGTAGAAGCCTCAGAGACTCCCAGGTACCTCCTTATGGCTCAACTCGCATTTCCAAACACCAAAAAACCATGCTGTGATTATTACTGTCTCACTTTGTGTGGTCACGCACTTAATATGTGCTTATCTATTTTGTATTTAATGAAAATTCACTGTAGTAACCAGGGGAATAAATCAAGACCATTTTGTTCTAAGGAGATGATAATAAAATTAACACAGAGAGAGGAAGCCAAGTTGAGGAGGGGAACACGGGAGCAGTCGGAGACTGGGAAGCTGATTGGCTCAGTGGGCTACATGCTCTTCTAACCATGCCCTTAGCAACCCCTATCCTGACAATACACCCGGCACCCCAAGATGTGCCATGCACCAAGGCGCACGCATGCTCCTTCCCAATCAATGAAATACCTCTCTTTGCCCCTGACAAACCACTTAAAAACTCTCTTTTCTAGACAGTTCCTATTTAAACACATTCTGGAGTAGAACCAGAAAGGAGAGCAAGGGGGCCGATCTGAACTCAGGTGTGTGCACCGTAAGTTAATCCGTGTCTCCAGAGGGAACCTTCGGAGAATCTCTTATTTACCATGTTATGCCTACGCATACATGATAACAAAGGACACGCTCAGATGTGTAGCGAGCAAAGGCTCAATTCAAGCCTTTGAACAACAACAAAAACCCCACTGCGCTACGTATGTCCTGTGGCAACCAAACTTCCCCTCCCCTTGAATCCATCAAAGGAAACCTCTAACCAGTGATCAGGGCCCTTGAGCACCTACGGCCCACTGTCCTAACAGAGTGCTTTCCTGATGCATTGCTTCCTTATTGTGTTTTCCTTTGCTTTGCTTTGGAATAAAGTTTCCTTTCTACTTCGCAATCTCCGCAAACCTTTACTTAACTCCTTGAGGAGGGAAAGAATAAAAAACTGGAGATTGTGACCGGGATCACCTGTGACCAAATAATGTGAAGCTCGAGTCTGCACAAGCCAGAGGCCTGTTTACCAAGGTGGAGGGAACTAGCCAGCGTATGTAAGACGGGCGCTGAAGACATTGTAGCATCTGACAGACGACAAGCTGACCAAGTGTTCGTCATGTTGCTGTAAGCAGAGCATTCAAAGGAAATTTTCTCCTGGTAATTGCATGCTACGTGCACTTTCAATCAGTTTCTTTGTGAAAACCAGGGCTGGGGGCGGTAAGTAACACAGAGCCCAGCGGATGCTGAATGTTTCCGGTGGTCTTCACTAGACTTCCGGAGTCGCCATGATTGTCAGCATCCATCAGCTACAGAGTGGGTAGCTGAGGGTGGCAGATGGTCAGTCCCTGCCTGGCTCACACAGCTTTTTGGTGTCAGAGCTCCTTGCAAACCCATTCATCAGAGTCCCCTGCACAGCTCTGCCTCTGTTCCAACAGGGACTGCCTCAGTCAGATGTCCAAGCTCCATCTTGGCATGACCCGACTCTGTTTATCTGACCTGCTTCAAGGTGTTCCTTGGAGTGACAAAGAGGGGAAAATTGGGGAAGCAGTTGGTAAAAACTATGGGCACTGGCTGGTATCTGTAGCGAACAGCATCCCCTCAGCCTCCTGCACAGGCCCAGGCTGTGTGCTGGAGAAAGAGGTTAGTTAGATAACAGCGCCAGTCAAGTTCCACGCACATAGCACGGTTCGCACACTTGATACCTTCAAACGACTGTTCACCAGGGGACATGTAAATGCCCTTTGATCTAATGTGCCCTTTATTGGGGATGGGAGGTCCCTCACCCTTTCACTTGATTTTTCAAAACCACAGTTCAGAGAGCGAATGTCTTTGAAAGCAGGCCCCAAAGCTGTGTGTCTGCCTCTCTCCAAGGCTTCCTCTTCAAAGCCTGAATGGGCAACAGAAAAAGAAAGAGAGAGAGAGACAGAGAAAGAAATCCACCATGAAGAGGTATAGCCTCAGGCCAAACACTGCCACACTGAGAAGGTCAAGATGGGGTCAGAAAATGGATGTTGAAAGACCGCTTAGAAAGGCAGGCCGGGCCTTCACGTACCCCTCCCCCTCCTCCCCTCCCCTTCCTCCCCTCCCCCTCACGCCTCCCAGCTCACACCTGGAAGGTCAAGGAAGGCAAGGCTGTGGGCAGGCCCAAAGCAAAGTCACCCAGAAAGCCACTATCAAAGGGACTTTGTGGGGTGGTGGAGCTCTTGGGAGCCGCCGAGCTGGGGAGGCTTAATGCTGACTCAAAGGTGCTTTAATAAAGCAGAGGGCTGGGTTGGAGCAGCCCTCTCCATAAATCAAAGGGCGACGCCACAGCTCTCACCGAAGATCAGCGAGGCTGCGCATTGTGGCTGCGGACGGCCCTTAAATCTAATCCGCATGTCTTTGAGCAAAAAAAAAAAAAAAAAATACCGCCCGGACTGCAGGGACAGAGGTGGCTGCCTGCTGGGAAAGATCCTAAGGAGCCTGCAGTTCCCAGGTGATAAGAATGCTGAATGGCTCTGAGCCGGCAAGCCTTGGAAAACAATTAGCCTCTGAAGCCAGATAACCTGTTGAAATTATGGCCCCGCACTTTATGGCTCTTAATAAATTTTCTGACAGCCTCTTTCCAGTGCAGGGTTCGGCTTTGCTCATACCTTTAATCGCTGGAGGGATTAAGTCATCAAAGTTTCATCTAACTGTCTGACTTCCACCAGAAGCACAACTTACTTGCCTGGACTCCGTTCAAAACTGCTGTCTGTGTAGATTATGATATATTATATAGGGGGACTACCATAAGGCTGCCTGTTCCCAAAACCGAAATGTCAAAATCTGCATTTACAGGTTCAGGACTATGTTTAACATTGCCCGCACTTTAAATGGTAGAAGTCAGGGGAGGTACAAATAATTAAAAGAAAGGATGGCAGGATTTCTCTTTTATCTTCGATGTCCCTCCATCACTGCCTTGAGAATACAGGGTACAAGTCAAAGCTAGTTGTTCCCTGCATTCTTTGATGCCTAGATTCTCAGTTTTCCCATCTGTAGAATGGGGTCGTGTCTACCTAATGAACATGGAAACTAGCTTTGTAACCATATGAGCTGGCTCCCTCCTCTTTGGGCAAATTGACTTTAGAGTTTTTCCAAGTCTACATGCATGTTGCTTTTACAAGCTGTTGTTCTTTAAGCAGGATTCTTTCAAGAAACTCAGTAGCTTGTTTGTGCTGGGATCTGAATTTCCCAAAGACAAGTTGTCCTCTTTTGTGGCTCTGACTTAGAAATCCTAAACCTGAAGATCCTAAAGGTAAATTAGGAACATTTAGGCTGATCTCTGGCTCAGATTAAGTACTGAAAGCTACTGGCTACTCCTCCTGCTTCCTGCTCACATATGTTTGGGAGCTTCCTGGTTCCAGTGGTTTTCAACCTTCCTAATGCTTTGACCCTTTAACATAATTCCTCATGTTGTGGTGACCCCCCCCCCCCAGAACATTACTTTCATTACTACTTTGTAACTGTAATTCTGGGGCTGTTCTGCATCATGATATTAATATCTGACATGCAGGGGATCTGACATGTGACTCCCCAAAGGGGTTGTGAGCCACAGGTTTGAGAACTGCCATCCTAGGCCCTGCGCCTCTGTTCTCTATCTGGTAAAACAATGTCTTTGTCTGCCCACTTTCTCTTTTTCCTGTCCTTTTAGGTGATTCCAGATGCTTTATCTTCATAGGAACTTCCCAAGTCTGTGGTCAAAGTTGGTTTCCTCTCACAGGCCTTCCGGGCCGTATCGCTCCTTCAAAGGCATTGTCCATTTGGCCTGGCTGGCGGCAGCTCTTTCTGAGTATGGCTTTCTCCTCTCAGAGTCTGTAGGCTTGAACTCGGGCTCTCCGCGGTGGGGTCTGTTGGACCATCACTGTCATTTCTGAGGGGGCATTTCTTATTAAATCAAGCAGCCCTAAGAGCTCAGAAATTAAGCAAAGGTTGGCAGAATTCCCTTCGAGTTCTTTGAAAGATGTCACCCATCCATTATCACTGAATAAATGAGTATTTAGTAAACTCTTGAGCACGGTGTAGGGTTAGGGTTGCTCTCAAGCAGCCCAAGGTTCACATTCAAAGGATGATATTAAAATGGTGTGATGGCTAATCTTCCTGTTGGCTTGATTGCGCTTGGAATCATCTAGAATACACCTCTGGGTATGTCTAGAAGGGAATATCCTGGAAGGTTTACCGGAGGTGGGATAGGCCCACTCTGAACATACGGAATGGTCGTCTAATGGTCTGAAGCAAAATGGGAAAAGTCAGGAAGACAGTGGAGTACCAGCATTCGTTCCTCTCTGATCAACTGCCCCATGGTCCCACCGCCTCCACTGTCCTGATATACTACATCCCTTAAACTATGAGGAAAAAATAATAACCCACAAGAATCCCAAACTCAAATGACCAAAAAGACCAAAGCCAAATCTTTTTCAATTTGCGTTTGTCACAGTGGCAAGAACTGTAACTAACTCAAGAGTCTTGAGACAGGAACAGCAGAGACATCTTTAACTGTGACCAGTGACAATATGGTCACTGAATGGATGTGAAGCACCTTGGCCCGTGTCACAGAGGATCTTCTGTTGAGATTTGCAGGAGTGCCTGCTCACTCTGTAAAGAAGTGAGCCTAGTAGTATCCACAACAAAGAGACAGGATGGGGTAGCTTCCCGCCTTCCTTCACTGTCCCGGGTTACAGGATGTCACCATCTGGATGCCTCAGTTTCTCCAATGTAAAATAAGTAAGACCCTGATAGTCTTTGACTGTGTGAGATGACAAAATTACTGTGGTCATGAAATATTCAGCTGAAATGTAAACAGTAATTAGTCAGGAAAAGTGTAGCCAGTGAAAGAGAACTTCAATTTCCAAGACACAAAGTAACCTATAGTTTCTTTGGATGTGTCTAAACAGCTTTCATTAAAGCCTTATTTTAGGACCATTGTACCCAGGACTTTCTTTGTGGAGGGCCGGAGAGTTGTTCCAGCTCAGCATCGCTGGCTGTGGAGAGGCAGGCGGAGTAATGTAACTGATTGCAAAGCTCTTCCTAAAATCCAGGAATTATACAATAATCATAGTAATCGGGTGTGACTAAAAGTGTTTCCATCCTAGTCAGTTTTAAGTAATACACTTTCTCTTTACTTAAGTCTCTCTTTACCCTCTAAATAATGCATTACCCCTTGCATTCACAATTGCCTGGCCTGCTTTTTCCGTGTTTTAAATTAGGCTCCGGCATGCTCACGTGAGCTAACACCCTTCACTTCAAGAATAATGCCAGGCGAACTTTAACAACAGGCCTAGGAGATTTATGGTCTGGGCTTCAGGGTGGAATGTCAGAAGCCCAGCAATTCAGGGAAAGAATCCTCACACCTCATTTCTTCATCCAGATGAATTCAACAAATATTTCTTGAGCATAAAGCCAGAGCCAGGCAATGTGTTACAACTGTGTACACCTTAGATGGCCACACAGACTTGGAAACTAATCACTGTAATACGGGTCATAAAAGTTTTATTGAGGATCTGCAGAAGGTATCTCAGTAACACACCGTGTGGAATTACCAACCCAGTGCCCGGGAGGAGGGGCGGGGGCCATGTCTTGGTCTGTTCGGTGGCAGATCACCGAGTTCCTTGCACCTTGTTCAAACAGAATGGGGTGTCCAATGTTTGCTGAGTTGTTGAGGTGAGTTTTGTATCCCTGCTTCCAGAAATAAGTTCACAATAACATATATAACTCCCTATGGGATGCTACTCTTGGGATGACCAGAAACTCAGATGCCTCAGTGTGCAGGCACTAATCATACTCCCTCGGGTGGAATCCATACTATCTCAACGAATAATCACCATATAGTCTTGATTCCCTCATGAAACTGTGGTCTAGGTCTTTCTGCAGCAAAACCCCAATGCTCCTGTCACCAGGATTGAGGTAAAAGAGTGACTGACCCTCATGTCCTGCTTTATCCCGTTGGTGTGCCTTGTCAAAGCGGGGCCCCAGGTAGAACCCAGGTTGTGAAGAAGTTTGGCAAATGGTGGTCCTCAGCATTAGGTCTCCTAGCCTCTAGCTACTTCTGGTCTCTGATTTCAAAGGGTAGGCTGGGTGTCACGAAGCCAGTCTCTCCCCTGTGACTCCAAGGCTTTTAGAGAAAAAGCAGGGACAGCTATGCTCCTATTGCCGACACATGTCAACATCACATTTAAGACATTTAAATAATAGTAGCACAGATGGAAAACAAGGGGCAGTAGTGAGGAGGAACAGCAGGCTGATTTTGGAAGGCTTGGAACTTGCAACATGAACTTCCAAGTGTTAGAGAGACACAGAAAATTTAAGATGGATGTATGCGCTCATCTGTGTATATGAGCAGGAACGGGATTTGATTTTTGGTGATTATTTTTAAAAAGATTTACTTACTGTGTGTGTGTGTGTGTGTGTGTGTGTGTGTGTGTGTGTATCCATGTATGCACCATGGTACACCTGTGGAAGTTCAGTGACAAACCCACTGTGGGTTCCAGTATTGAACTCAGGTCATCAGGCTTAAGGGCTCTTACCACTGATAAACTGTGCCGGCCCTTTCTGGATAGCGATTACCACAGTGTACTGATGAATGCTTGCTAACTTCGTCTCTGGAATAGAAGACACCCAGACCCTGTCCCTTACATCCGTTCCCTGTGGTTTGACTATTTCCAACTTAGTCCACCTCAAGCTGTGGTTTGTGAGTGTGGTGTTGGGTGGAGGTGAATCTCTTTTGTGAGATTCAGAGAAGTTTGTTTCACTAGAAATGCCAGAGAGATAGTGTCTTGCCCAAGGCTACCCAGTAAATCAGTGGCTAGCACCTAATCAATGTTTTAAAGCCATGTCTACTCATTTTCAGTATTCTTTTTCAAAGACTTCTCGGCAGGTAGCTAGGTGATGTGGCCAGTTCTCTGTTTCAGAATCTCTCCCCTTTCCCCCTCTGCCAAGAGTAGAGAGTTGGGAGCAGGTGGGTAATACAGCATGAAAGAGTTCTAGGCCATTGCATAAATGAGGGGCATGAGGTATTCCAGGGAAATGGGATTATGAAAGCAGGTGGCTGGCCTTAGAGAACAGAGGTGGGCTGGAGAGAGGGAGCTCAGAGATAAACGAGATGCTAAAGATGTCGGTGGGTGAGGCTGAGGAGAAAAAGTGCCTAGCTGTGCCAACAGCACCAGGAAGTATAGGCTTGAGGACTGCTACACAGTGCTTACAGGGTACATGTGTGTGTCTACAGGGTTCATGTGTGTGTCTACAGGGTACATGTTGTATCTATAGAATACATGTGTGTGTTTACAGGGTTCATGTGTGTGTCTATAGGGTACATGTTGTATCTATAGGATACATGTGTGTGTTTACAGGGTTCATATGTGTGTACAGGGTTCATGTGTGTGTTTACAGGGTACATGTGTGTCTACAGGATTCATGTGTGTGTGTCTACAGGGTTCATATGTGTGTCTACAGGGTTCATGTGTGTGTCTACAGGGTTCATATGTGTGTCTACAGGGCTCATGTGTGTGTCTATAGGGTACATATGTATCTACAGGGTTTATGTGTATATGGGTAGAATGTAAATGGAAAGGTGATAACCACCCCCAGATTTCTGCCTTGTAGCTGTGGGTGTGGTAGTATCATCACCCATCACAGAATAGTGAGGGCAGGTAATTTTGGAGAGCGCTTGCATATGAGTTTAAAAAGAGCTGTGGGTCATTAGTGTCCAGGACCAAAAAAAAAAAAAAAAAAAAAAAAAAAAAGATCTCCCTCCACAGAAGAATGACTTTCTCAGCCACTATGAAAAGCTAACCAAAGATGGTCCTGGGTGCCAGGACCCAGTTGAAGAAAACTGCCTGACGTTGGGTCTTTTCTCTTCCTTGGGGTACCCATGATGCATAAAAGACAGCTAACTCATTCTTGCCTGGGAAAGTTGTGAGGGTTCACTGGCTCACTGTTCTCTAGAGTTCCCAGTGGGCTTGCCTAGTGTCAGTCCTGGGAGCACAGTGCGGTTCGTTCAGCTTCTCTCCAGTCTTGTCTGCATGCAGCGGATAGATGCCCCTTTGCCCTGTTGCTGTTCTCGGTGTTACTATAGAGTTACTCAACCGTGGTTCTCAAACCTGTGGACATCAACAAACCTTTTGTTTCCAAAAAAAATTTTATATTATGATATATAACACTAGCAAAATTACAGTTATGAAGTAGCCACAGAATAATTCCATGGTTGGAGGTCAGCACAAGGTGAGGAACTGTATTGTTGGGTTGCAGCTCAGGGAGATTGAGAACCATTGTATTAGATGTTGCTCTATAGGGGAGCAGGTCTAGGTCATCCTTCATCAGATTCGCCAAACAAAGCACAATACTCACGTCCCACTGACTGAATAAAGCTTTATTTTAATGCAAAATAAAACATGGAAAATTTATATACTCATGTACAATAACATCCAAAATGTCTTCGGTGATATAAATGGGGTTATTTTTTAAAAGTTTGTAAAAGAATCCACTCTCCCTTCCCGTATGCCAAACTACGGTTTCACATAATTTATCTTTAGAACGCATGAGCAGATGACGTGCTAGTCACACAAGAACAGGAAGGACTAGAGAAAGTGACGGGATAAACGACAGGCTTTGTTTTATGTTCCAGCACCAAAGAGTGTTGCAGATGGAACGGAACAGTTTCTGAAGAGCAGATCAAAAGATGGGCTCAAAGCGTCTTTGGGGACGGTTCACTTTCCCACTCTGAGCTCGGTAGCCGAACCCAACTTTTAAAAGCCAGGCTGGGGGCGACTGCCTGACTATTAAGTACTGGGGGGTGGGGGGTGGGTGAAAGAGTTGCACTTTGAAGCCACAGTTGCAGTGTGACAGCCCTGGCTTATTTTAGATCTCTAACTATTTTTCCTCCTTTGTATGGGGAAGGCGACTTTGTAGGGATATCCCATGAAGAATCCCCTTTCTGTCTCTAGCCATGTTCCTAACCTGAGCTCGCATGGACCGAGGAGCAGAGAAAGGCTGCTGTCGACTTTTCTGAACAGAGCACCCTCCTGCCTAACCGCATCAAACTTGGACTTCCTGTTTACATGAACCCAGGAGGCAGCGAGATGTCTTCCCAGCATAACGCCAGTGGCTCTCAGTGTTCAGTGCTGATGGCAATTTTCAGACGCACATTCCTTTATCAACCACTTTCCAATTCCTTCCACAGGCCTGAAATTCTCTAACATTGCTCAAACACTAAACGAAAAACAAAAACAAAACAAAAAAAAAAACCGAAAAACAAATTCGGTTGATTTCCAGGGAGGGAAAAGCAAGCAATTTACTATTTTTTTTTTTTTTTTTTTTTTTTTTAGGTTTGGCCTCTGTGGACCAGGGAACAGAGAAAACAGCTCTCTGATCTTCCTGAAGTTGCAGGAGGATTTCTTTCATAAGGTAGGTTTACCTTAAAAAGAAAAAAATAACGGCAGTGGGTCTTTTAATTTTATTCTGTCAGCAGCAGAACAGAGGCTGCATGAGGCCTCCAAGGCTCTGCTTCTCTGCGATGCTGTTGGATGCTGGTGAATACATCAGGATTTTGCTCCATGTGTTCCTATGGGCCCTACATAGATGTTCTGAAAGTTGAGGAATAATGAGTTTTTGGAATTTCTTTTCCTAAGCTTTGCTTGCCAAAAAATCGTTCCTTTGTTTGTCCACTGGTTTGCCCCTGTGGGGAAACAGTATTAAGCCAACAAGGATGTTGCCTTAGCTCAGGGGTGTGATGGACCAATGAGGCATGCTTCTCTCTCTTGTGAAAAGCTGAATTCTTTAGAGAGTAAAGGTTTTCTCTCCTATCTCTCTAGTCATACAAAAAGAGGGTGGAGGAGGTGGTGAGGAGAGGACCCATGAAGTTGGATGGGCCAGTGGTAGATTTGTAGCTCTTCCTAAAAAGAAAGACTTCTCTCTGTTAGAGTTCCCAGCTACTGAGAGATACCCTAGTGAGTTTTCCCAAGGCTGTAAACACACTGGTAGCTATTCCCTTCTCCTGGGGGATCTGCTGGTCATAGCCTGGACTTCCAGATAACCCACATGCTTTACCGGAACTCTGGGAAAAAAATGGTCTTACAGTTGTGGAAGGGAGACAGTTGGAGGGATGTTACTAATAAAGCTTACTGCCCCCGCTGTTGTTAACCATTGCTTGGCTTGAGACAGCCTCTGTCACCGTTATAATGTTAGTTCTTTAGGGCAGAATTGATGCAGTGAGTGCTCTACTTTAAGCAAGAACAGGAAGCTGTTACCATCCCTTTTTTTTTTTTTTTTTTTTTTTTTGTTCTCTTCAGTAATACCTGTGGACCTCTGAGGGCTTCTCAGGATTGGCTGTGTACAATACAAAGCCAAGGTCTGGAGAAGCTTTTCTGAAGCATGCACGTAGGGGTGCAGTGCACCCAGGAGAGACATGCTGAAGCTGGAAACAGGAGCAGAGCTCTTATCTTCAAGTGCCAACTCCCCCGCAGCACACCACTGTCACCTACCCCTGGCCAGCTTGCAGGTGGTCTAGCCTCCTTACAAGGGGAAACTTGTGCCTTGGAGAAAATCAAGGCTTTACAGAAATTTGAGCAAAATATAGAACACACTGAAGAGTGATTGTTTTTAAACACAGGGTCTTGTTATATGATCTTAAAATTACCCTGTAGTCCAGGCAAGCCTTTACCTTGAAGCCTTCTTGCCTTGGCTTCCCTACTGCTGGGATTCTCGGCATATGGTAAGATTCCTGGCTTAAGAGTTGATTTAATGCTACCCCTGCCACCCCACACTACATTATCCCTCAATGTAAGTTTTTTATTTTTTCAGGATTTCTTGGCTCAAAGGAAAGGCCATTTCCAGCATGGTGGCCAGGGACCCTACAGTGTGGCCACAATACCCTGTTGAGCAGAACCTGGGGTCCTCCACTGCATCGAACAAATTACAGATGTTGTAAGGGTGCTGGCTGAAAAGAGATGGAGGAGGACAGAAGGCAACTTGACGATCTAGTATTCAGAGGGCCACAGTAATTGTGGTTTAGATAACGATCTCTCCCTAAGTCCAGCAAATGACACTACTTACGCTGAAAACCAGCAGTTGCATCATTCCTGGTCACCAAAATATATTTTAAGTTAAAAAAAGAAAAACAATTGGGCCAAATGGCTACTCTATAGAGTCTAGAACTCTATTATTCAGTAAAAACTGGTTGGTCAGTGATATTCTATTCTCAGCGGGGTGGAGAAGGAATGTTTAAGGTTTAACGTATGTCTCAGTCTCTGAGAAATCCAGAACGCTGTTTCTCTGTCTTGTGCATGTGCCCCCGTTTGGGTCACACAGGAAGCTTCAGATGCTGTGTAAGGAAAGCTCAGAGGAAGCCAGGGTGGCTTTTCAGTTCCTTAAGCCAGAATGGGTTTTCTTTTAAATCAGGTGGAGACCTTAGCTTTGCCCTGCCATTTGTTAATGAGATAGAGCAGATGGAGACTGACTTAATCTCACCATCTTCTCCTCCACTTCCCCTGCCTGACTCCTTCCTCATTAAACATCCAGAAGGCAATTTTATCTTCTCTTCTCCATACTGGTAATCACATATGTTTGAACACACACACACACACACACACACACACACACACATGCACACACACATATGAGCGCGCACACACACACACACACAGGTGCACACACTTCCATCTACTTGCTGTCCCAGGGGCAGATGGGTACTGTTTGGCACTGTGTCTGGAACTGACATCCCTAGGACATTGCTTTCTGTGTGGCCTGACCAGCAGGCTCTGTTTCCCTTCCCCACAAGTATTCTTTAGCCCTTAAGTGGAGGTCTAAAATAACTGTAGGCATTCGAGAAGGACTCGAAAAGGAGCTGTCTCCAAGCAAGGCTGCCAGGGACTGGGAGGGAGGAAAGCAAGGACCATGAGACAATCCACCTTCACCTGCTCACTGTGGTTCTCAGAATGAATTCCCTTCTGGAAGCTCTGAGCAGCTCACACCCTCCCAGGACACTATTACTACATTCAAATTCAAATTACTGTCTTTTATATCAAAGGCAAGGAAGTTCAAAAGGCTGTATCAAACAAGTAGTACCAGGAACCCAAGCTAGACTATAAATAAGGAAATAGTCTTCCTTTGGGTCTAAGGTTTCCAAGAGGTCACTAGTCATGTACACGGTTGCTTTGTTCTCGGTAAAAACAGTGTGCTTTTGAAGATACATCTTTGCAGCCTCTGACTCTACCAGTTGGTAGGTCTCACACCTCCAAGGATAGGGCTGAGCTTCTGAATGTGTGACTAGACCTGGCAGAGAGAGACTTGTACCTCTGTTCTATTGCTTTTACTGTGTGTGTGGTGTGGGGGGCCGTAAGTAGCACTGGTTTTCTAGCCAGGGGCTACTATAGCATAGTTCCATTGATTTTTAATCAATTGACACTCTCACGAATCAACCAATTCTGCAAGCCTTTCAAGTATCAGGAAGTATTGTTTTTATGACTGTATCCTTCTTCCTTTTTGAATCCACATCCCCAAACCCCTGCCCTTTTTTTTTTCCTCCTCTGATTAGCAGTTAGGCCATGCATCCTCGGGAAGCAAGAGCCCCTCTGTACCATGGAACACCTTAGCCAGGAGAGAAGGCCTTAGGTTCTAGCAATGGCAAAGATGGTGTTGAATGTCTTCCTTGCTTGGCAGATCTCGGTGACATTCAGCTATACTGCTGCAGTCATGGGGTTCTTCTGCCTGGGATCCTGGTTACGATAGGGGTACTGGTCAGGGCTGCCCCCTCGGGGTCCTGCCCTGCCCATCTCCTGGTAGACTGGTACTCTCTGGTGCTGAGGTGGTGAAGGAGGGACATCTTGTCTGAAGGGTCCTTTGTGCTGCTGGGCTGGTGGGGGTGGGTAGTACTGTGGGTATCGTAGGTCTGTCACCCTCAGATCCGGGGGCCGGGGATAGCTCCCTCTCGGGGGCTGTACAGGATGAGGCCCTGGGTAGTATGGAAGCTCTCTTTCATTGTAGCGCCCTCGGGGTGAAGCTGTCAGGTAGTCCGCAGGATCTGCTGAGCCTCCCCTGGGAAGAAAATCAGAGATATGTGTCAGGAGCAATGGGGCTGCTACTCACACCTGAAGAACACGTTTTTGCCTTGGCTGCAGTTGGCTGTGACCACATCCTTGGTCTGGATAAGGCTAGACTAGAAGATGTGATGTGCACCCTTAAAGAACAGGAGAGAGGATCCTCTTCTTCTTCGCCATTTTAGACCTCAAGTTAAAAACCATGTTCCGAGGAAGGACAGCCAGGATGCAGGAACTCAGGCCCTTGGAACCTCAAGCCACTGTGTCACCTAGGACTGCTTACATCACATTGCTACATGACAAGAAACACTTGCTTATACCCTTTTATATTTGCTTTTCTTACAGCTCAGTTAGCCTCTGACTGCCAGAGCCCCAGTCTGGGTGAGATATGGTAGCACAAATACTCCAGGTCAGAGTTCTCATAAAGTGTACCAATTTCCCTCGTAGGTTGCAGAGGTGCTCAAGTGAGTGGCCTTGGCTAAGTCTGGGTGGCTTCTGTCATACCCTTGGATACTATGCCTCTCCTTGACTGTGCCTGAAAGACCTCTCAACTTGGGACTGGGAATCTACCCACCTGGGACTGTGATTAAGTCTACCACAAAGTCAGTAGCAAAAAACAAGTTGCCCCGTGTAATGGGCAGGCATGCAGAAAGGTCCGGGGCCAGAACACACACTAATGGGAAACAAGCCTGTCTGGAACTTTCTACTGAAGACAAGTATCGCCTGGTCTGCCTGCCGTAACAGAAACAATACGTCACTAGACAATGTGCAGATGATGGCATCTTGGCTAGCCTGGGGTGTGACACATGACTTCTGTTTGCAGCTCTTAAAATCCCATCAACCTTCTGTGCACTCATTCGCCAGCACCATTCACCACGTCACCAGATCCGTCCATTCTTTATTCCTCTGCTCTTTATGATCTTTTTTTTTTAAGGAGCAACAGAAACAATAGTGATTACTGAAAAGCTCTCCAAAGGCTTGGACACTTGAAAGAAAGGACGAGGCTGTAAGAACACCGTGCCTATGGTTAATCAGACACTGTCAGTGAGGGTCAAAATCACGCTGTAATCTGTGGAGCTGGATGGTAAAACAGCCCGGAATGTCCCCCAAAATCAATGAGGATTTGACAAGCTCAGGGGGCATGTGGAAAGCTGCCTGTGGACGCAGCCGTAAGGCTGAGCGATGCCTTCCTCCATCAACATTTATCTGTGTGTGTGAGCCCTGGTTTTGCTATGTATGAGAATGAATGATAGATTCACGAATCTGGGGGTAAATTAGTGAGAGTTTTCAGATAAAAAATTAAATTGTTTGCGTACAAGTTATTTATAGCACCTGCTGCTATTGTTCGGTCCGGGCCGCTTTGCTCTATGCTAAATTGCCCATGACAAGTAGAGCAGACATACACAGCCAATCATCTGTCACCGTGGCCCTGCGGAATAAAGGGCCCAGGTTTCATCATCCCTTTTCTTGACAATTTCATTTTTTATTTAGAAAATTTCCAGCACTCATTGTATCTTTTATTGTTAAAAAATAAAGACCCTTTCTCTCAGCCACTTTGGTCATTTCTATTTCCTTTGGCTCCATCCGGAGATTTCAAAAACCCTTAAAAAAAAAACAAAACAAAAAACAAAAAAAAAAAAAAAAAAAAAAAAAACAAACCCTAACCTGTGTTTCCTTTCAAAAGCTAGCAGAAGTATTTCTCTGCATGAAGTGAAACATGTGGTCCCGCTGCACTCGTTTTACATCCTCAGGATAAATCACTGACATTTGCAACACACAAACATTATCTACCTTAAAATGAACACACAACCAACGCTCCCCCTGGACTCTCTTAGCGGGAATGTTTCCTGTTTAAAATGGGAAGAGAGAAAGGAGAAATTCCAGGCCTTGGACCTTTTTTTTTTTTAGGGTCCTGGTCTCTCTCTTAAGATTTTTGCCCTTTTAAAACAGAACATTATAAAAGACAGAAGTCCTTGGGGGCTCTCTCTCTCTCTCTTTTTAGGTTGTGGAGAGACAATCCAGAGCAAGTGGTGACGGGCTAGAAGCCACCCGGAGCGGTTTGCAACCCTGAGCGACTCCACACTGTGAATACTGGGCAGAAAGGAAGTTATCTCTCCCCCCCACCTCACCCTGTGACTCTCCAGCATTCACTGCAAAGAGGAGGGAGGGAGGGTTCTCAGGGCAGAGAGAGTGACCCCAAGATAGCATCATGGTCCCTGGAGGGCTTCTCTGGGGGTGGATTATATGTTGGGGATTTTGCTTACATGTGGCAGACACCAAGTGAGGGGCTGTTCTTTGTCAAGCAGCGGTGGCATGGAAATTGTCTCTTTCTGTAGAACTCATCAGAAGAGTTATTGTTTGTAATATTTCAGGGAGAAGAAAAACAATGAGTTGCCTGTAAAAACACTATTGAGAGTTCAGAGACCTCCAGGAGCATTTTCCTCCCAGGGCTGCTGTTGGTAACCGCCCCCCCCCCCAAAAACCTATCATTTCCATCAGACTTTCACCAGGATAATGTTCCAACCATTGTGAATATTCTCTCACATACACGGTCATAGTTACTTCTAAAAGAACCATTTCTGGGGACTAGAGAGATGGCTCAATGGTTAAAGATGCCCTTAAAGAGGATTAGAGTTCTATTCCTAGAACCCACACGCAGTGGCTAACATCCTCTTGTAAGACTGCGTCCATGGGATTTAGCTATGCTCGTGTGTGTGTGTGTGTGTGTGTGTGTGTGTGTGTGTGTGTGTGTGAACAATTTTTAAGTAGGAAAAGAAAAAGAAAGCCTCCTATATGAGTTACTTTTTTCCTGCTGCACAGACAAGGTGTATGGTATAGAAACAACTTCAGTGTTCATTTGACTCTCAGTTTCAAAAGGAACAGTCATCCCACGGAGGGAGAAGGCAGTGTGGAACAGCCTCGTGAATTGTGGTACGTAGCTAAGCTGCTCACAGATGCGGGGATCAGGAAGTTAAGAGCTCTAGTGGGAACCAGAACTGGACATTACCTTCAAGACCCACTCCCCTAGGCAATCCATTTCCTTTCAGATAGGTCACATGGACCAAAGATTTCACAGCTTTCCCAAACAGTGCATCATCTGGGGACCAAATATTCAAACCCAACGAGCCTGTGAGGGAAAACACCTTTTAATTTTCTGCTTTCCCTGTGAGTAAGGCATCTCTGAAGCCAGGGGATTTAGGTTTTGCTTGGGAACTCAGGGATGGTTTCAGCTATGTTTGAAATCACACAGATGTATATACAACAATGTAAACAATGAACACTGACCATTTTCCCCCAAGCAGGACAAAGTCACCAGCTATTTACATGTAAAAATAAGAAATAAATGTCTTCCTTTCCCAGAGGGCGTTCTCTTTGTGACGTTTTTTTACCATGCCACTACTTTTCATTTAGCAAAGGGGACCTGGAAAAGAGACTCTGGGCTAGTCAGCTAGGCCCTGGATCCCAGCCACCATCGTATATAGAAAGATGGAAGCTATGTTCCTGTTGGGTTAAACAGTCATGCTTGGGAAGGGATGGTATTGGAAGGACAGAATCCCTAGAGAAAGGGGCACAGAATTCACTAGAGAAAGGGGCATGGGCAAGCGTCAGTGCTCCCACAGTGCTCCCGCTTGGGTACCAGCCTTGCGGAGACAACCTCCATCCTCAGCGTTGGCCCTAGTTAGTCACCCGCTCTGCCTTTGCCTTTTACTTGGCCGTGTGGTACTCATACCTTGCATGGCAGTGGACCTCTTGGAAGCAGGCACTGATGCTTCATCCTCTGCCATCTCTTTCCCTTGGGGCTTTGTGTCTCATAGGCACCCCATAAATCTATACTTTTTTTTTTTGAGGGAAACCGCACAAATGTACACAGTAACCAGAGGGTGTTAGATGTGGTAGAGGCTGAAGGACAGCAGAAGATAAGGGGAAAGTGTAGATTCAGTGGGACTCAGAGATGAGTGATGGTTGAAGTAAGACTGACCAGGAATGAGTTACGTATTGGATTGGGTCCGACGGAGAAAGACTGTAAGGTTTATTGGGTTTTCCAGGCACAACAGGGCAGAGGTACATATGAACTCGCAGTGACAGCAACAACACACACAAGACCCATGTGCACTCCAACCATTCACAGTCTCAGTACGGAGGAGACAAGGCATGAGGTCCCACTGCTAGCTGGGACTTTTCTAATGGTGTTTCATAGGTGCTAGAATAGGAGCCCTAGTAGGGGCAGGGCAGAACCCATCCCAGGGACAACCCAAACCGGACTCTGTGGGAAACAGGAAAAAGAAAAAAAAAAGAAAAAAAAAAAAAAAAAAAAAAAAAGACAAGACAGAAGGAAGATAAGAAGAGGAAGAGGAAGAAGGAAGTTGGGTGGGAAGGGATGGAAACATGAAGAAGATGATTAAGGAGCGGAGCTGGTGGGTGCATAAGTCCAAAATATGTTGTATGAGATCCTCAAAGAATTAATTAAAATATTTTTTAAAGTTAACTACAGACTGGATTTACTAGGTACAGGCTATTGTATATTTAAGAATTGGTTAAGAAATCTTTTCACAATTGTCTGGCAAGGAAATTTTCTTTATCGCTGTCATAAACCCAGTAATGTACGAACATCTTGACTCATGTCTAGAAATATAGTCCAGTAAAAGGCTCCAGATAAAGGATTGGAGGGAGACTGTTGAACTCACACAGCATTATTTCAAGCACTGAGTTTCAGTGTGGAGGTGATGTTCAGTCCCCTCCCCCCACCCCCAGCACAACCCACTTCTCTCCACAAAAGCACATATGATGGACAACTTTCATATAAACCACACACATATAAACCAAGAGCGGCAGAAACTAGGATTATGTGAACCAGCCTCTCACCTGTTGTGACTCAATGCCTTTGCCTCCCAGTGCAGAGACAACAAAGGAGTTGGTGTGGATAAGACCTGCTCTGATGAGGGAAAGACGTGAGGAATATTTGTAACCTTCAGTTCTTCCAACAGCACTTCCTGACCAGGGTGAGCATGATACCCATGTCTCAAGCCTGGGGTTGAGGACCCAACCATGGCTGTATCTCATCTAATGAGCTCCTCGCAGGATGGAGAAAGCTCGCTGACGCTGAATAGCCATGGTTGGGGGTGTGGGGGGCGTAACTAAGAGTCGAGTCAGTGTGAAGATTGTTTGAGGAGGTGAGCTCAAAAGTAAAGAAATAAGGTCTGTAGTAGAAAGTGTGATACCACAAGAAATGTACAAGCAAGGGTAAGGCCTGCCTTACACAAATGGATTGGATATATATATATATATATATATATATATATATATATAAAGTTTTGGATTAACATCAAAAGTGGAAATTCTTGTTCCTCTTAATTTGTATAAGATACTGTGTGTGTTAGCAGCCTAAACAAAAACAATTAAAAAAACAAAACAAAATCAAATCCATTCAAACTGAGCCTCGTTGTCTTAATGAGTTTGTTTTTTTCTTTTTTCTATTTTTGGTAATAATTGGTTGTAACCAAATTTGGAGTTAGGATGGAGTTGAGCCATATGGTTCAAGCCTCCTGGTGCTGTCTTCATTGGCAAGCTCTGAATAAGCTATACTCCTTCAAATGTTCCACACAGAGTGGCCCCAGTATTTGTAAAATTAAAAAAAAAAAAAAAAAAAAAAAAAAAGAAAAGAAAGAAAGAAAGGAAAAAAAAAAAAAAAGGCAGTGCAAACTAATATGCTCTTAAGCTGCCCGTGTTATGTGGAGAGAGATGCTTTTAGTCTGTGTTTGGAATTCCTTCAGGGTCAGGTTTCCAGTTACCAGGCCTTCATCCGTGGTCCAGGCACGAACGCGGTTGGCCTGGATTAGCAGAGCCCTCTGCAAAGTATATTACATAGCTTTGATTTCAGCAGATTTTACAGAGCCATAAAATATAATGACCATTTGATGACCTATGATATAGAAATGATTATGGAAAAAAAACTCCCCTTTCATCACTCTCGTTCCCCATCATGTTATGAAGAAGGGCCCTTTGCTGCTCTTTGCTGAGGACGGGCAAGAGAAGCAAGTATCACTGCAGACGCTTCTAGCCCTTTGTAACACCAGGGGAGTGTTTCCAGAGAAAATGAAAGTGAGCTGGCAACGAAGGAGTGTTCAGAAGGCAAAGACTGTTCTGATCACCTTCATTTGACTTCTCCTTTGGTATCTCTCATCAGCCACCACAAATAGAATTCATTTACTAACAAACGACAAGTATAGGGAGTCTCTATATCAGTTGGGCAGACAGATATGGAAAACTGCCCTTAAGAGAACTTCATCCTGTCAGACATGGGGAGTTTTTGCAGACCTAAGAGTGGTCCTGCTGAAACAACCTCTTTCATGAGGGGGTGAGAGTGTTTCAAAGTTTCGTGTCAGGGACAATTAGAAAGGACAAGCATGAGCTGTATAGGTGGACACACCCGAATGGCTGCAAAGCCCCTGGAACCCATTTCAGTGACTCGCTACAAGATAATTGCCACGTAGTCCTCGGGCCAGGGATGAGCAGAATGGGGACCAAGGAAAGGAATCATAACTTCACCAACCAGGACACAGACTCACTTTCCTCTTTTTATTTTATATCAGGACTTCCGGAATCTCAGTATCTAAACATCGAGGATTTCATCTGATTGTCATTCGAGAGAGGATGGTTCCTTTCCAGGGGCAGACATAAGGAGCTGACAGGTTGGGGCCTGTGAGGTCCTGAATTCTAAAAGCTGGCCTCTCGAGAGAAGCACTATAGGACCACCACCCAAGGTTACTGCCTGTAGACAGGATATTCCTGAGATTAAACAGCATTCACAAAAGCCACCTTTCTCTACTCAACTTTAGATTATGTATACATTTAGAGTAGTGTATATATATATATATATATATATATATATATATATATATATATATATATATATATATATACAATATATGTACTCACATGATGTGTAATGTGTAATGTATATGTATGCACATATATACACATTCTTGGAGAAGATGTTCACATACTGCCGACACAGTTACCTCCTCATCCCTTCAACTGATTTCTAAATTACTATCAGTTAAGTGAGTCCTGTATCAATCACTGTTCCCTTTTCCTCTCCCCATCATTTGTCAAAGCCTGGGGATTTTGATGTAAATCACCTGTAATCATTTCATCTCTTCTCACTCGGGGCTTTTCAGCAGCGTGTGTGTGTGTGTGTGTGTGTGTGTGTGTGTGTGTGTGTGTGTGTGACACAGGATGATTCTAGCACCGTGAATACCTTACTCTGAAATCCAGAAGCAGAAATGTTAAGTGCTGGGCCCGGCGCCATTGTCCTCCCTGAGCGCTGTAGCCAGCACCAGATGGTGGTTTCGAATTGCGAAGATTCAAAGCTAGCTGAGCAGAATAGTTCCTTTGCAACTGCCTAAGGCAAACCAACCCCATCTCAAGCAGTTCTTCAAGTCAACCTCCTCATCCCTCAGAGTAGTGTGATAGGCTAGGCAGAGTGATTATCCATGGCTTGAGACCAGGAGAGGCAGAACAAACATGTTACGGGGCTTGACTGAAAGCCGTGGGCAGTGGAAAGGCCCAGGGTCCACCTAGGCAGACAGAGCCAGGCCTCCTGCTTGACTGCCAATCTTGTCCCTACTTGCTTTATGCCAGCTTATGATGTCTGGGAGCTGGGTAAAAAAAAAAAAAGGTATACTTAGAAACACATTTTCGAAATGAATCTAATAGGGGAGGGGGCCAAAGAGTGTCCTAGTAAGTGTTTGGCTTTAGGAAACTCATGAAGCTAGACATGCTGGTGGCATGGCTAAGAAACACCCAGAATTCCAAGCATGAAGTCGGCACAGTAGGCAGGTAGACTTTTCTCGTCCCTCTTAGGAAAGCCAGAACAGATACTTGTGTGGTTCTATCTGCAAGGCCCCATGTTCAAGAGTCCATCCAACACATTGAATATTGGTGTCAATACCCAAAAGGTGCATTTAATCAAACAACACTTTCATTCAGACATGATGGGGCCCATGAAGCACCCTTTGTCCTACTGGCCCTGAGGATTCGGATACAGAATTGATAGGGCATCATTGGATGGCTGAAGGAGCCCCACGGTGGTTGTGAGGATTCTACGGCACACGACCCCAGCAGTGGCCATTCTGGAGGATGATGTAATAACGTAGTGGGCCAGAAGAGATTCAGAGTACACGCTCGCTCACACTCAGCCCAGTATCCTGCTCCGGCATCCTCAAACTGGAGGCTGGCTGTGCTTGCTCCTGTGGTTTCCTTCTTAGGATATCTTTTTAAATGGACTATTACAACAGCACTAGTAACTTCGGACTCACAGACAAGCACAGCAAGTTGTAGCCAGCCTGAGAAAGTGCAGTTTGACAGCCCAGCACTACACTGTGTTCATGCGAGTCTGGGGGACAGCTGGGTTGCTGTCACCAGCTCTGAGTCAATTCTGAGCACATTGAACTAACTCTCCAGTGAGAACACAGAATGACTTCTAATGCAGGGGACTTTTGCATGAATAGTTACGGGGCTTAGATATGCAGCTCTCAGATTTGAAGTCTTGTTAGTTTTTATATGTGCTTCAATATGTAAAGTGCTCCGAGCCCCTCCTATCTTTACCCCTAATAATATTAATTCGAGTAAATAAGGTTTATAGGCAGTTTTGTAAACTTTTAGGCTCACCTTCTTTTCTAATAAATGGGGGATGCTTGTATTTTAATAGGAACAAGGTAGCTGAAAGATAGGTGGACCAGGGACCAGTGGAACTTGGAAGTGCCAGTTGCCTCTGGGAAGCAAGGATTTTATATTAACATCTCTCAGCACCGCCACCATCTCCCTGTCTTCGCAGGCTCTCCTAGAAAGAATCCAGTATCTTTCTCTCAATAGTAATCTGAGCTTCTTGGTGCCACTCTCAAGTATTGGGGCACGGATTTGGGGGCAGCACAGTCTGGACTCAGAGTGTCACCTGGGAGGAATTTGGATTGTGAAACTTATTCTTCCACAAACATGACTAGGTGACGTTAAGATTGTTAATTGAACAGTTGCCCTGATGCCCAACAGTGTGTCCACCTCCTGGTTTCTACTAGATGACGTAAGGGGAAGTATGTTAGCCTCCCCATGCTAATTTTGATGTGGAGCCTCTGTATTTCATGATGTATTTTGTCATGACATAGACCAGTGGTTCTCACCCTTCCTGATGCTCTGACCCTTTAATACAGCTCCTCATGTTGTACTGACCCCCAAACATCAAATTACCACATTGCTTCTTTATAACTGTAATTGCGCTACTGTTATTAATCACATTGCAAATATTGGATACACAGGATATCTGATATGTGGCCCCTGTAAAAGAATTGTTTGGCCCCCAGAGGGTTGTGACTCACAGGTTGGGAAATCAGGCCTTCTTTCCCTAGCTGTACTCAGCCTGTTCTGAGGTGCATGGCTGGTTCTGTTGCCCACTCAGTCCCCTTGTCTAGAACCTATTTCATTATTTAGTGTAGCACCTGGAAAAGGACACTTTGGGGAAGCTTTTCTGTAAACAATCAAGACGGTTAAGGGATTCCTAGGTACTGGTGGCTTGTGCTCCCCTCCCCCTCCTGTCGAGGTTTTAAATCCTCTGGTTGGTCTTTACAAAGCTGGCTAGAGTGGTTATTAATGTCGTTGCTAACATTTAACTTTCAATTCATCCTATATTAAAGTGAGATGCATTGCTTCTGTGTCTCATGTGTAGTATGGCCCATTAGACTAGCTTCTTCAGGGTCCAGTCTTGCTTTGATGCTGGCAAAATGGAGCAGCTAGCAAATCAAAGTTTATAGTCACCCAAACTGATAGATGAACCAAGAACTCACCCTGAACTCATCACTTTTCTCCTTCTCCCCCATTTCCAGTGTTCAAGTACAGTTACTTATTGTTCCCGTACTCCCATACCCCATCCCCAGGCCCTATACACACCCCATCCCCAGGCCCTATACACACCCCATCCCCAGGCCCTATATACACCCCATCCTCAGGCCCTATATACACCCCATCCCTAGGCCCTATACACACCCCATCCCCAGGTCCTATAGCAACAGTGATATGGAGGTCTGGAGCTACTGATGACTGTATTTCAGAGACAGCAAGACAAGCTTTTATAGCAAAGGGGCTTCTTCAGATGTTATTCCACCCTACATTTGTTCCCTAATGCCCTGGTTTATTGATTTACCCCTTGAACAATTCAAAGAAAACTCAAAACTCATCCCGTCTCCTGTTGCTTTGAATGCTGCTTTTGCTCCTGGCCATGTTTGGTGTGGGTGCATGTGTCTACCAGTATGAGACAACTCCTCCCCCACTCCTCCTTTTAATACTACATGTATTCCGTCTGAGCAGTGGAAACCTCAATTCTTAAAGTCAGTTATGAAACTGTGGCTTTAATAATTTAAATAAAAGCTTATCACAGGAAAGCAAATATTTACAAGTACTAGTTACCCAATTTAAAGAAATTAATTAAAAGTAAATGCTCAAGTGATTTAAAACTAAAGAGCCATTGCCAACTAAAATGTTTTTTTTTCCCCATGTGCCCAGACCAGCTTGTTTTGAGGCCTTTAGAGAGATGCTGCTCCTCCTTCTTCAAGCTCCCAAAAGCACTAACTGGTGAGGGGCCTGGGTCTGCTTGGTCCTGTGGTACAGGCAGGTATTCTCAGTCTGTCTGAGAGACTTCACAATGTAACCATCAGTCTGCATGGGGAGCAGGAGAGGCAGAAGGGGCAGGTACTGAGTTCTTAGCCTGTGGGTTGCAACCCTTTGGGGTTCAATGACCCTTTCATAGGGGTCTCTGAAGACCATCATACAATATAGATGATTACGTCATGACTGACAACAAGAACAAAAGTACGCTATGAAGTAGCAGGAAAGTAATTTAATAGTTGGGGTCACCACCTGAGGAACAATATTAAAGGGTTGCAGCATTAGGGATGTGAAGAACCTCTGGTGTAGAGTATGATCCAGAGTCCTCTTGTGTAAATTCCTGAGAAGTTCTTTGTTCCCTTCCCACAGTGATGTGAACCAACCCAGACAAAGCAAACAGAAAGATCACTTTTTACGGAGGTGCTCAGTCCTGCTTGAATTTAGATTCACAGCCCATTTTAAATAAAATTCTACTTGTAACTTTGAGTCAAAAGGTATTGACCAAAGGCTTAGGATAAAAATGCAAACAAAACTCACTCTTAGATCTGAGTGGTGCAGACCCTCTGTGTCTTCCCTACACTTTACAGAAAGCCTAGAGCAGACACCGCAGGCTGCAGGGCTAGTTTATATCAACATACACATACATATGTCAACTCTATTATAGGTGACCATAATACAGAGCTATGTGGAGCTTGATTTTTTTTCCCCAGCTGGATGCTAATATTTGAAATTCAAATGATTTCACATAAAAATTAAGGTGTTTCATGTAAAAATTCAACTTTCCCTGCTTTTCTTGAAATTCAAGACCTCCTCCCCTCCCGTGAGCCACCATCAGCAGGAATTACTCTCTCCTCTCTTGGAGAGGTCTTTGTCTTTCTCTGACACTTCCTGGTTTGACAGTATTTCCTGAATGCCCCCAGCTCCGTGGGATGAAATCTCACCTCCATATCCCTACACTATCAACTCCAGCTTACATTTTTCATTTGAACGTGGATGCCGCCCATGCTTAGACATGAAAAGAGGGGTTGTAATTTTGACCGATTTATCCAGTTCACTTTAAATCACTAAAAATATATTTCCCAGCCAGTCTCCAGATAGCGATTCCAAAGAGTGGCTCATATTTGAGGCATTTCAGACAAGGCATCTTATTTTCTCAGACTATCTCTTTAGCTCTGTAAAGTGAAGGCTATCAGTAGGAGGTCTCTGTTGAGCTGTGGGAGGTTACCATTTCATGACCCTGACCAGAACCAAGACGATCTACTGCAAGATGACCTCAGCTCATGTTGCTGCCTTCCAGCCTGACCTGTTGCAAACTCAAGCCTGACTGAGCCTCCTCCCTTATCTGTGTCCCGGTCTCACAATTGTAAAGTAATATGTGCTTTTCTCCTCAGAAGAATACATGAAATGATATACATGAAAGCATATTTGGAGGAAAGTTGGGGATAAAATGAATTCTTACATTACTCTTGACTGATAATTATGAAGGGAAGCCTGACTCACCTAATGAGATGCCAGGGTCAGAATTTGCTGTCCCCATTGAAAGGTCTCATGCTGATGATCGCCATGGCCAACACAGGAGGTAATACTGTAGGTTTGTGTTTGTTTGTTTATAATAGTAGACCTCTGCTAAAGGACAGAGGTGTTCCACTTCTGATGGTGGGCTCTAATTTACCTCCTCGGTTAATGGTTTTATGAGGAATGTATGTAGGCAACTGTTACCAGGTTGTTAAGCAATTTGATGAGGTGCTAAGTAGCCCTTTAATTGTTTTATTTACAACATACAGTTCACTAACATCTCATTGGGGAATTCTCTGCTTAGTTGATTATTATAAGACTAGTTTGGGAAAGTATAACTCGGTAAAGCCGGAAGCTAAAAAAAATAGCCACACAAATTTTAGTAGTTTTAAAGCCATTTGATAATTTATTCAGTTGAGATTTAAAAAAAAATATTGGCAATAACCAACACATTTAAAAATAATAGGGAAAATCAAGTTGGGAAAAAAATGACTAAATTGAAATCTACTACTCTGGTGTGCTTTGGGTTACCTTTCATTTATCAGGAAGAGGTGGTTAGAATTGCTTTTAGAGGTCAAATCTTCCTTAAAAACCTTCCTTAAAGTCTTCCACTGATCTCTCCTCTGTGGTTCTAGATCTGAACAGGGGAGCCCCATACTATTAGCCTGCTCTAGAAGGCTGTTTTACTACTTGTGTGTTAGTCAGGGTTCTCCAGAGTCACAGAACTTACGGGTAGTCTCTATATAGTAAGGGAATTTGTTAGTGACTTTCAGTCTCTGGTCCTACTCCCCAACAATGGTCAGCAGAGCTGTGAGTGGAAGTCCAAGGATCTAGCAGTTGCTCAGTCCCACAGGCAAGCAGGCATAGAAAAGAAAGCACCTTCCTTCTTCCAGTGTCCTTATGTAGGTCTCCAACAGAAGGTGTGTTCCAGATTCAAGGTGTGTCCCACCACACTTAATCTGGGACTTGCTTTGTCCCAGATGACCTTGAGCTCAGCATCTCCTTGCCTTAGTGTCCTAAGATCCATAGCCTCTGTGCCTCAAGGTCAGGATCAAAGGTGAGCCTCCCAATTCTAAATTGTGGTTCATTCCAGATATAGTCAAGTTGGTGACCAGGAATGACCATAGCCAGGAATGGCCACTACAACTTGACAAACAAAGTCATCAAATATCACCAAGCAGCCAAAAAAGGAAAGAGCCCTAGGAGCCATCACAAGAGGATCATGTTGCCCACCGGATAGGAACCAGATGAGAGTAAAGTGGTTTAGACACTCAAGCTGAGGAAGAGTTGTAGGAAACCCTGTGTAGACACTGGCTTGTATTCCTGTAAGGTTATGATGGCTTTGGCAAGCAGGGAATGGGCATCTTGGGGATGAAATAAAAAGGCAACTCTGGGGAGTAAAGGCAAAGGCCAAGCAAAGTGTTCTTGGTTTTGTCACACTAGATGTCATCCAATTGTTTGCTCCCTGAATCAGAGGTCCTTCCTGTGAGTTTATTTAGCCGTGTAGTAATGCTGGGAAGTTCAGTTGTGTTTTGTTTAAAGCTCTTCAATATGGTCATACAAGGTCACACAAATTATTTAACATTATACAGACTCTATATATTGTTTAAGTGAAGTTCTGCTTCTATGGAATAATCATATTTATCTGTTTCCTGGTGTGACATCAACAATCTAGGGGGTTCATGGCTTCTACTGAGTTCCTCTAACCCACTCAGCTGGTACAGGATACTCAGCATAGTATCTAGTAATGAATGTTATCTAGGATAGTTCTCTCATGGGAAGAAAGATGTGCACCTTCCCCCCAGATGACATCCTGTGTGGTGTTTAGTGACAAGGCTCTCACTCATCTCAGGGAGTGCCAGCCCATCCTTGGCTACACAGCTCGACCCTGCCTGAAGACAAAGGATACTGAGATAAAATAAGATAGGTTAGGACCTAAACAACCATGTCAGTTGAGACCTTAGATTTCTGTTCAAACTGTGTAGATTTTAATTCCTCTCAGGACCAAAAAACCCACTGGACTGTTAAGAATCTGGTCCCCAGGTTTCTCCCGATTTTATGCATCCATAGCAGGTCTCACCCCACCTTGAGCAGAGCTGAGCAGGTCCGTCTGCCAACACAGATCTTGTTCTGATCATGTAAAGATGATATAAAGGGCTAGAAGCAAATGGTTCTGGGTTTCCAGGCAGTGAACATCTGATGCTGGGTTAGTTACGTATCCTCACAGCATGTCTCGGTTTCCTCGTTTATAAAATTGGGGTGGTGAGGTTGGCTCTTCCCTCTGAGTCATCAAGCCAGACTAAATGAGAATTGTGTGAAGCTCTTACTTAGCACAGTTCCTGGTCCTGGTAAGGGATCAATAAGGCCGTGGCATCTTTACCACCATTCTTTTTGCTCTAACTTTTTATTTACTGATTTGTTATTCTACAACTTCTTACGTGCTTTTTCCACAGTCTTACAAATATTTTCCTATGCTCTGAAGTCTGTTTCTTCTTTAAAAAAATCTGTTTCCTCCAGATGGAAACGAGGCAAGTTATCATCACATTCCCAAAAAATTTATGGACTATGTTCATTTAAGAAATGTATACAAAATACACCACAGAGTGTACTCTATAAACAGTTGCTCCTTTTTCTCCCTCCTTACATTGTGTGTTCTAAATTGCTTCTTATGTATGGGTCCTCACTGATATGACTTCTTACAGAGTTGCTCATGGATTTGAGTTTGCAGTTGTTCAGAGTCACAGAGAAAAGACAAGATCCTTTGAGCTCACGCATCTAAACCCAAAGAAAGCTGGCCAGCAGCCCAAAACACAGTAAGCATGGTCTCAGAAGAAACGTAACATCCCCTGTCTCCCTTGTCTTTTGTAGTTTGGATTCTCTGGATGCATGAGACAGTGAGGAAACATACTGTGGGTCAGATGACAATTAGACCTGGGAAGAGAGGACGCATGGGAAGAGAGGATGCTGGTGTGACAGGATTCAGGAAGATTGGTACCTATCCTACCTCTTGTGAACTTGGGACAGGTTTTAAGTGAACAATAGCTTCTAATTCTCTTCATCATTGGCATTGCCTTCCCTCTGCTTCATGATCAAAGTTGGGATGCTGGTAAGCTGCTGGTTTTTGCCTTTTTCCTATCTGCTCTACTTCCAGTTCTTCTGAGAATCGGCCCATGCCTACTTTCGGCTCCTGTGGTTCAGATGAAGTCACATGGCCTTCTGCCACAGAGCTGCCCTGAGACTCACACCTAGCCAGTTAGAATTTTCCACTCCCCTGAGCACTGTAGTCCTTTGTAGTTGAGTACACACCCCAATAAAAAGAAGTCAAGGTAAAAGTCCCCAACTGGGACTTTGACTAGGTATAGTAGGCGAACCCCTCTACTCTGAAAAGAGATCTACTGGTTGCTGTGAGCATCCCTGTTAACATGAGGAGGGAGGAGCTACTTTGAGATACACACTAATGCAAAAAAATTAGTCAAGGGGTGACAAGTAGGAAAACAAATGCTGATGTTCTTAGGAAACCAGATGTGAAGAAAATCTGTCCTGGGGCTTATTTGAAAGCTATACTTGCCTGTCAATTTCATTTCCTGTATTAGGTGTATAAAAAACATCCACACGGTGCAGACGGAGACCAATGACACTTTCTAATTGTTTGTGGAGAGAAGGGCACTGATGGTTATAAACATAAGTACCACAGAATGAGCTGCTTGGAGCAGATGGTCCTTCACCTTGGAAACCACATGGGGAGAATAAAAGCTCCGTGGTAGATCATGTTGTCTCAGCTTCCAACATCCCCAGGGTAAAGAAGGTGGAAAGCAAGAGGCCCTGAATAATCCTCTTTTTGTTGTGATAAAATTGTCTTGGTGGGTAATGGGGCCTGAAGTTTAGGATGGTACTTGGTGGAGCTTTTGTGCTTGGATCCATTTCACTGGGCACAGAGAGCCTGTGACCCGACCTTTCATGGCACCAGCAGTTGTGGCCGCCTAATTCTAAGAAAATGAAACGCTCCCTTCCAGAACTCTACTTCTTCAAGCATTTCTGTATGTGACAGTGATGGGAGTGTTCCAGTAATTCACTATTAGGTGTGTAATGGTAAACCATATCGGGGGATTCCTGCCTGCTCACACCAGTAGAATAATGGCCTCTGTACACCCATCTCTTGAGTCACAGAATCATGAAGACTTAATCAGTTCCTCATTTCCAGCTGCCTCTCTGTTTATGTTCACCATTTGAGATGGGCTTGGATCTGAAGTTGGTGTGGGAACGGAGGTCTGAGGAGCTTGACTTGCATGAGATTGTAATCTCATCTTTCGGCATACTGACTTTATAAAAAGAGTAATAAGGCTCTCGATGTTTATTTGAATGGCAAACAGACTGTTCCACTGCCTAAGAACATGGAAACTTGTTTTAAAGGAGCAGCATAAAGTGGCCAGTTTTCCTGGGCTCTCTGCTGTGTGTTTTTGAATGGGTATAAAGCCAGGGCTTCCTGGGGGTCTCTGAGAGGGGGAGTTTTCCATGGAGCAAGTTGGCCTCATTGTACAGGGTGATTTCCCCAAGGGTTTGAGCCCAACCATGACATGACTTGGCAATATAACCCAGGAAAATACAGACCTCTCATATTTTTAAATGTATAGTAAGTGTCCTAGTATGACTTATAGACAGTGGGTATATGCATTTTAAACAGTTAGTTCTGAGACTTGTGTGTGTGTGTGTTTGCACATCTGAATATCTAGAATTAAGGACAAATGTGACTCTTAATTCTACTTTGCTTCTTGCTCCTTTTTCTTTGCCAACCCTTAAAACTAGCATTTCCTAACTTTACAGAAAAAAAAAATTAAAATATCACTATTTGTCTGGAAAGACTCCAGTTACTCATGTTTGATAAAAATTGCTGAATGTAGTTTTAAAATTCCAGGTCTGGCTGCACAACAAAAATGAGAAACTGGAGCTTTGGAAGGAATTTTTTTGGGGGGGGGCAGATAGCTACAAACTTGAAACTTGGACATGTCATCTCAGCCATAGCTGTTCTATCGATTTACACTGCTTTTTTTAAATGGCAGAAATACAAAGTTTCCCAGATGAATTTGCTCTCAGTAAAAGAATTTTCATGGCTTAACTAGAAAGCCCACAGAGCTCACAGGAACACAATGTCCACTCTACATACTGGGCAACTGAGAGGTGTCCTTTCTGATACCTTCCCAGTAAAAACTCTGGCACATTCCCCATCATTTGCATAGCCCTTCCTGTGCTTTCGTCTACCTTTAAAAATATTTTGGTTGAATACCTACTATGTGCTGGGTGTTATGTCACGTTGAAGACACAGTGGTGACAAGACAAAGGCTGGTTTTAGATGCCCTGCTGCCTTTCCTTTCTAGGTCATACACTGGCTCTACTCCCATCCCACATGTACAGTGGCAGTTGCTTTCTCTGCCAACTATAGCTGTAAGTGGGAAATTGGGACTAGAGAACCAGAGAGAGAGAAAACAAAAGCTGACTGACTACTTTTACTGTAGGGATGTTATCTATTTCCCCATCCTTTGTCAAGGTTAAGACTCACAGTGAGGAGGATGTTACATATGCAAATTAAGGGTAAGAAAAACAGCAACAGTCCAGCAGAAGAAACTACCATGAACAGATGCTGACAACTGGGATTCGCACATGTCATGAGTTTGGAGAACAAGGTTTCTGATGGCCCCAGAGTTACAATTCACTACACTGGTACCGTTGTTGACCAAATATAGATGCAAGTAATATAACAGTTTAATGTGAGTCCAATGTACCCCAGCACACATTGTGACCGATAGGAGTTGGAAAAATAGACTTTCTGCATCCTTTCCATTTGAAGTAGTTTTGTTTGTTTGTCTCTCCTCATGAACACACTAAGAAGTAAAACCAAGTCTCCACCACAAACATTATTGTGGTTTATAAAGAAATGAAAAAAATTTGGAAGAGTTGGAACATTCATTTACCCTTTGAACAATGCCTTCTCTGATTTTTCAATTCACAGTAGCTCATTTCAACACCATGCTGGGTCTTCGAGACCTAGATCTGTGTCAAATTAAAGGCTGGATTCCACATGCACCTGGAAGTCCCCGACATGGGGTAGGGGGGCATGGGGCTCTGATGAACTGTGCTGTAAATGTGACTCCTGAGGCACACCAGTGTGAGGATTCCTCTTGTGACCCAAGGATGGAGGTGGGTGTGTTGGCAAAGAAGCCCTTTGTGTTGGCTTTGTTAGAAGAGACTCAAAATTTGAGGGATGAAGGACATAGTTGGGTAACTGCTATGTGCCTTTGATATTAAAGTTTACAACTTATTAAAAAACATTTGAAGTAATAAGAAAGTACAGGTTCACTTGACCCAGACTGAAAATTTGCAACTGTCTCTGTATAATAGAAAAATCATCACTCATGATAGTCCCTTCCAGAGCCAAATTGCTCTACTAAATAAGCATCTAATTCTAGGCCAACACACCAGGCAGGAGAAAACCGTGATTTGGAATTTATAAAATTGTGAAATCTAAATCATTTCTTATCTTTATGCCAACCTCCTAAATACATTACATATACTTTATGTATATTTCAAGGCAATGTATAAAAAAGAGGTTAATAATAGGAAACAGAATATTTTTCCACTAGCCTGAAAGTAAGGAAGGAAGAAGATGGACTATTTGAGATGGAGAAAATTCTCCAGTAATCTCTCACCAACAGAACCCTCTGTGGATATTAGATGACAAAAGAGAAAAATCATAATAGAATAATTGCCTTTCATAAGAATTATGGTAAGTTGACATTAGATTGAGCTGCAGTCCACTCAAAATGAAAGAAGTCCTGAGCTGAGCCTGTCATGGAGTCTCTAAAACAGGACAATCAATATGTGTTTCCAGACTGCCTTCCTCATGTGCGGGCTGCAGTAATGTGAACTGAAAATTGGCCTTCTATGGAGATTTATTACAATAGCATTGCCATTCAAGAAAAGGCAACTATCATCATAAATAAAGAAGAGACATAAAAGGACGTGAAGCTCCAAGAAAGAAGGAGGATTTGTCACAGTGGGTAAATCATGTGTTTACTTATATTGCAAATAAATACACACGACTAAGAGCAATCACTCATTAGGAAAAAAAAAAAAAAAAAAAAAAAAAAAAAAAAAAAAACTAAGCCAAGCTTCTGTGATTGGAATTTCTCAACATGGGCTACAGAATTTATAGCCTTCCTAGAGCCCTCAAACCAATGCCCAGACAGGTCTGTGGTTATGGCATGTGGAGTCAGCTCCGAGAAACAAAGATCTTCATGGTCACCAAACCTGAGATGGCCCCAGAGTTGATTCTTCAGATCAACAGTGCTGATGATCCTTAAATCTACTGAAATCGGGTTCCAAGACACCCCTACCCCAGCCGGGAGGCAGGGTCCAAGTGTCTCCCCACATTTTCTTCAGACACCAGGGTCGTGTAAGTGAACGCTTCCATGTCCAGCCTTGTTGTTTCAGCTGTAGGCAAAGCTGGGGAATATCAATTACTCCCCACTTGGGGGTGCTGACCTCCCCGCCCCCCCCTTCACTTACTGCTCCACAGTTAAATCCTTGCCTATGATTTTTCCTGAGGCTACCACTCTGGCCTTCTCATCCTTACTAAATGATTCATTACGTTGGATTAACCCTTTGAAATCTACCATTCACCCAGGGCTCCCTGGGGATTTTTATATACACTCCATCGTTTCTTTCTTTCTTTCTTTCTTTTTTCTTTCTTTTTTTTTTTTTTTTAGTCATTATAAACAGCCAGACCCCAGCAGGGTGAACTCCATCCACTTCTAAAGCTACTTGGGTTGACAATGTAGGTTTTGTATATCCCAATTTACTTAAAACCCCAAGAAAGCATTTACTTTGTGAGGTGGTGCTTACACACACATTTTCATCTCCCAGCACATTGCAAATATGTCCCCATCACAAACACCTAGGTGGGCATCTCAGAGAAAAGGCTGAGCCTGGAAGAGCCTTACCAAGACTATGTACCTGCCCCTGACTGATTTCACGCCTCTGTAGACTTACCCCTGACCATTTCATGCCTGTCACCCTGGACTCTTTTTGGTTGGTGCCACTTTCTGCCTATAATCAGCTGTGGGCACAATGAGCAGCGCCTGCCAAATGGCCGTTTGTGGGCACAATTAGACACCTGCACCATCAAACAAGTAGCAAGCACCTAATTGTGTCTTCATGTAGCCACTTGTGGGTGCAATTATTGGAAATCCAGGTGTGCCCGGTATTATGTACAATTTAAGGGAGGAAAAGTGGTCTTCAAAAAAAAAAAAAAAAAAAGGTTGGGTTGAACATACACACCCCCTTCAATCTTTCTTTCAGTTGAGTGGCGGTTCATCAGAACCCACCAGTAATATGTGTATCTGATGTACATCTGGCTCCCCTCTCCTACAGGACCTAGCGATGCTGAACAAGAGAAAGCAAGGCAAGCCACACATACAACCTGGATATTTCTGTGGTCACAGTCAACCCATCTCTGGTGGGTTGAAGGGAGAATTAGACGATTTAGCATATGCAATGCTTAGAACCAGGCGTTGCCTGGGCCAGACAACCAGTGAACCTGGGATGTTATCTTATCCTCCAAACTCTTAACACTATGATGCCATTGTCATGCCCTTCTAGGATCCCTCATTTTCCTCCCAACCTCCCTGCCCCCCCTTCCCCCAGAACAAGGTGATTTCCTCTTTGCTTATAGTTGGCTCTCAGTACCAGTGCCATCTAATTCTCGGTGACTATTACCATTCCCATAGGCGAGAGAGCTCAGAGCTCAGGAATCAAAGGTGAGGCTCTTTGACTCTCAAACCCCCTCCCAGCAGACTTTTAAGCTCAAGACACAGTTATGGCTATAGAGTGGGTCAAATTCGGAAGCCCTTGTAATGTTCTCATTTTTGTTTCACCAAAGGAATCCATAGGGCACAGGCATCCTGCATTTCCTTCCTGCACAAAACAAGTACAGCCAGGTTCTCACATTGTTACAATAATGTGATGGTTTGTATATGCTCAGCCCAGGGAGTGGCACTATTAGAAGATGTGGCCCTGTAGGAGTAGGAACGGCCTTGTTAGAGTGAGTCACTGTGGGTATGGGCTTTAAGGCTCTCATCCTAGCAGCCTGGAAGCCAGTATTCTGCTAGCAGCCTTCAGATAAAGATGTAGAACTCTCAGTTCCTCCTGCACCATGCCTGTTTGGATGATAATGGACTGAACATCTGAACCTGTAAACCAGACCTGATTAAATGTTGTCCTAATGAGAGTTGCCTTGGTCATGGTGTCTGTTCACAGCAGTAAACTCTAATGAAGACAAATGTTTCACACACACACACACACACACACACACACACACACACACACACATCCCCCCTCCCAGCAGTCATGTTGCATGCCTTTCCCTTCTACCCTGGTGATGATCAGTTGAGCCTCCCAGATAGCCTGCATTTCATACCCCCTTGCCCAGCTATCACAGGGGACTGCCGATGAGACCACTCATGTCATCTTTTTGTGGTTTGAACCTTGCTTACATCAGTTATCAAGAAAGCAGAGCATGTCCAGTTTCCCTCTGTGTCACTTGTGAAGTCCCCAGTCAGTGCCCTTAGAGGCCATGCCACTTTCTAAAGACCCTCTCCTACCTTTCATATGTCTTCCCAGGCACCGTAATAACAAACAAGCAAAGGAAAAAACAAAAAACAAAACAAAACAAAACAAAACAAAAAACCCAAAACCCAAAACCCTTTGTTTCCATTGTTTCACAGCCAAAAATATATAAGGAAATAGCCACAGCCCAGGCTAATCTCTCCAATTAAAGCAAAAGGCCATCCCAAAGGAACTAAAGTCAGGATGGACAGAGGCCAGATGGCTCTCTGTGAGCCTCAAACACAGCTTCCAGCAACTTCCTCATCCTTCTGATTAAACCTGCTTTTTCTCCAGCACAATTATTAAAAACAAATGAAGCATGATTACTTATTCAATTTTATATTTTTTTCTGCTTTAATTACCAGCATTGTAATAACGTTCTTAAAAGTAATGTTTCCTATTTCTGTTTCCTTTCATTACTTCTTATCAGGCTTTGGTGTGTCAAGGAAGGGGGTATGAACTATCCCGAGTTGATTATCTGTGGAGAATGCTCACACCGGGGCAGGTATGACAGCCAGAGTCTCAAGGCAACACTGTTAAGAAATTCTACCTGGATATTATGTCAATGATGTAATGGGCTAGCCTGGCCCCTCCTTGCAGGACTGATCTTCATTTCGACAGGAGGTACATTTCAAATACACTTGGTATCCACATAGGCTGAGACCAGTCTATACGAGACTGAGGATCAAGTGGAGAGGACAGACTTGTGCTGGCTAATCTGAGTAGTACCCTGACTGTGCACATTGACTGTAACCCCACTTTGCAAAGGCTGCCTGGGGTGGGGTGGGGAGGTGGGGAGGAGGATGACCTCATGTGTTAGGAAAGGAGGCCATGTCTTCTATCCTCTTTTCATTTTAAAAATGCCATGATATCTTTTTAGATGACGTAGGCCTTTTTTTTTTTTTTTTTTTTAAGATTGTGTGTGTATGTATGTGTATGTGTGTGTGTGCGTGTATGATGTTTGTGGGTGCCTGGGGAAGCAAGTGTCAGATCACCTGGAACTGGAGTTATAGGCAGTTGTGTTCTGCCCGATTTGGGTACCGGGAACCAAACGTGGAGCCTCCAGAAGAGCAGCAAGTTCGGTGAGTCACTGAGCAATCTTTCCAACCCAAGGCATCTTTAAATGAGAGAATTGACGTTCCACCCACCCCATCTCAGCACTCCAGGTCTGAGCGTTTTCTCGATGTCTTCACCTAGCTATTCAGGTATTTTGTACTCCAATTGCAGCTCAAACTTCCATGCCAGTCACTTTCAGAACGAACCAGAGCAGAATTAAACTTGTCACGATAATTGGAGGGAAGGCTGTCATAATTATTGTTTCATCACAGGGAATGCTTTTCTCCCAGTGTGGTTTAGTGTCTCATGCCTCCCCATGACTAAATGAAGAATGAAGGAATTGTCAGCCGAGTGGCTCAAATAGGGAAGGCTTTAAACTTCTCTGCTGTTTGAGGAGGGGGATCTTAGCTCCTAACAGAGATCCATTAGCGTGTCTTTTGAATGAGTGTGTACTGTGTGTGCATGCACGTGAGCCCATGCTCGTGTGATCACAGGGGCTACAGGAAGGCATTGGGTTCCTCTCTATTATTCTCAGCCTTGTTCTTTTAAGGTAGGGTCTCTGGATGGACACGGAGCTTACATATTTCGGTGAGGATGGCCGTCAGCAAACCCTGTGATTCTCCTGTCTCCACCCTTCTCAGTGTGGGGGTGGGGGTTAGAGGTTCAGGTGGGACAAGCTTGGACAGCAGCACTCTTAACCCCTGACCTGTCCCCCCAGCCCTCATTTGTGTTTGAATTTTTTAAGTTAATTCTTTTAAAACTACTCACGACGTAGAATAGGATCTGCTTGTAGGTGCAGAAATTCGTGTTCTAAATTTCTGTGTGGCTGAAAACATAGACATTAGCATGGTGTTGGGTGCTAATTTGAGAGTAAAGTCACTGATGCATGTCCTCAACTTTCCCTTTGGTCACGGACCCTTGGTTGGAGCCATGAAGCCATGTCAGCTTGCCCTCCTGTTACAGGATTGTGATACACATGCCATTCCCATTATTAGAGATGCCAAAGGAGAGACAGGAGAAACCTGTTTTATTACAGTCAGGAATGATGGTGCAGGATCGGACTCCTAGGGGCACTCGGCTAAATGGGTGATTCAGATATGCTCTACCTCATACTTGAACAAAGATCTAAATTTATTATGTTTAATGCTCAATATAAATCACCAAACCTGAATGCGTTATAAAAATGAGCTAAAACGCTGCTTAACTGACATTATTAAAGCATCTTATGTATGGAGCCACTTCTAATTGGTAGACATTTGCAGATGAGCACTTCTTGCAACTAGTCATTTTAAAGAAATATTTCTTCCGGTAAGAAGGCCCTTATTTCAGCTTGAGATATAATCTGGGGACAGATTTTCTTTAGGATAGCATCATTTTTAAAGTTCAAAGAGGAGTCTCAGCATTATCTATGACTTAAGCCTTATTCCCCGCTTACTTTGACACAAAATCAAGTTTAAAAATAATTAAGAATAAAATGATAAGCAGTCGGAGCTAGCACTCTTGCAATGAAGCTGCCATGCATGGTAATAAACATCAGGAGCCAATCGCTTGGTATTAGTCTGAAAAAAAATTAAAAGAATAGCGCAGAAAATTCTGCGTGCTGTTTTTTTTTATCACTCTGATTAAAGAAGAGAAACATGGGTAATTTAAAATTAATCTGTGATAGAATATGCTGTCATTTCAATTAGAAGAATGAGGATCATGCCCGCTGTCCCACCTCAGCAGAGACACCACCACAAACCAGGGAAAACTGACCTCCAAAATGGGATGAGTGCAATAAACCAATTTTCAGCCACAAAATGTGATTTGCAAAATTGGTTTGAAGTAGTGCTGGCTGGATACCACCTCTGCTGGAGACTGAAATTAAAACTGTCATCCATTCAGACAAAGCCCCAGTCCCTTGGTGGCCTCTGGTGCATGCTGGTTTATAACCACAGATGCCTTCTTTCCCTATGGGTACAAAGCCACCCACGTGAGGACTCTACCCCGAAAGCATGTTCATTCGAATTCTCAAACCAATAGTGCAAAGGCACCTCTGGGTCACAGGGGAGACTCATCTCCCAAGATGAGGATGAGCAAGGCCAGGAAAAGCTATAACAAGGATGTTGTAGATTCTTTCTCCCTTATGGTCCCGATATTTCTATTAATTCCTTAGCTCGGATATGCACCCTAGCCACACTTATTTTCATTTCTAAAATGAAATAATTCTCATTTTTTATTTTCTATTTTGAGAAGAGAATTCGGAGTCTATAAAAGAAAAGAAAATCCAAGTTCTAGGAAGAAGAGCACATCTTAGAACTGCAGCCACACTTTGCTGGTTCATTTAAGTATTCTGTTGTGCTACTTAGATTCATAAGGTATTAAATGTTACTTATGGCATAATCAAAATTTAAAACAAATACTAAACTGCTTCTCTGGGAAGCCCAGAATAAACACTAAAGGTTAAGACCTTGACTTTACCCTCTCAAAGCATATACATATTATTGGTAGAGATGAGTTAAAAAATGCAAGGGGAAAAGGAGAAAAGAAAGATATTTTAACAGGATATGCCAACTCATGAATCCATGCTAGAACTGTACACATTTTGACGTTACATGGTAAAGCATATGCTTATCATATATAGCAGTAAAATCTGGATAGAACATGGTCAGCTTGGGACTTTGGAAACCATCTGACACTATCCCGTGAAATTTAGGTTTTATGATTCAACTTTTATCACCTGCCCTCACGAATCAAGTTTATATTAGAAGTTCTCATTTCTAAGGACATAGATACTTTATTATATTTAACAGATTTCCACTATGCACTTTGCCAATAATTTAGTTACTGCTTTCTATACACATGGCAGAACAATTGTAAGGAGCATGGATATGCCTTCCTTAACTGTTTTCAATGTTCACTTGTATTTATAGTTGTTTATGAATATTAACTGTACAAATTGATGTATTTCATTTAGATACACCTGCATGTTTTGACTATGTTAACTCTTCTTTTGTTAATTCTTTCTTTCTATTTGGTTCCCTTCGTTTTTTCTAAGAGGTCCTAGTCCTGCTTCTGTTATCAGGTATAAAATTTTCTTTTCATCTCCTTGTATGAGAGAAAACACATGCTTCTGGTCTTTTTGAGTCTGGCTTTTTTCACTTAACATGGTATCTCCTAGTTCTGCCCACTTTCCTGAAAATGACAGCTTGTCATTCTCTTTAGTAATGAATAATACTTGATTATAGGGAGTGAAGGAAACCCTGAACAAGTAAACTCCTCAGTGAGTGTATGTTGTTGACGTGGGTATGCTCGTGCCAAGGACCCAGTGTTTCAGCACTTTGAGAGTGGCAAAGCCTTCCTTAGGTCTAATGCAAATGTGACTGTGTGCTGAAAACATCCCTTTCTACCCCAGGATGAAGCCTGCTTCCTCATAGAGACTGCTTTTACTAAGCTTACCCAAACTTGGCTCCTTTATTCAACTGTATACCAAAAACTCAGTGGTTTTTTTTTTTTTTTTTTTTTATCTGTTATCAATAACCCTGGCTTCCTGCCCAACCTTCTGTAATAAACATACTGAGCTTACAAGGGAGTACTGTGGCTTCTCCATCTAAGATCCCAGCCTAGGTGATACCAGCTTTTCTGTAACTGTATCCATGTGTTGGTCTTCATTCCTTGGACATTGAGGTCAATCCTGGCACTGTGCACAGAGTGGAGCACATGACTTTAGAAAGGTCTCAAGTACATAAACGAGGAGAGGCCTAGTGTCTGGTTCTTTGAGTGCATATACATAAGAGGTACAAACCTCTTGTTTTGGATAACAGAGTCTTAATTAAACCCTAGATGCTACAATATGATTTGGAATTTATATGCACCCACCTAACATTTGGAAGTTTACCTGATCTAAGCACACTGAGACCATCTGTCAAGGTGATGAGAAGATATGAACTGTAGATGCAATGAGACCAGTTGCTTCAAGATCCTGCTTCTGTGTCTCCTCCAACCAGGCTGGACCATAGCCTTAAACTCTGAGCCCAAACAAATCCTTTCTCCATTAACTTGTGTTTCTTAGGCTATTTACCACAGTTAAGAAAAGCAGCTAAGCTATTATCCAAACCTCAGAAACTTTCTTTGTAGAGATTGATAAGCAGATTGCAAAATTTGCAGAGGTAAAATGCTTAGAATAATGTCTATCAAAATATTGAAAAAGAACAAATGTGGAGGATCGATACTAGTTATCTTCAAATTTTACTATAAAATTTGAGAAACCAAGACAGTACAGAGTGGGAAAAGAATAGACAAGCAGGCCAGTGGAATGGAAGAGAAAAACTGAACGATAAAAACAGTTAATTGGCCTTTATCAAAAGACCAAAGGAATAGAACAACAAAGACCACCTTTAAACCAAGTGTGCTGACACAACGGGCTGCTCATGTATAGGAAGATGAAAGTAAATCTGGCCCTTACACTTGCCACAAAAATTAGCTCAAACTGGATCACTGGTTTGAAACACAAATCAAAAGACTGTAAGCCTCCTAGAAGATAAAGTAGAAGAAAACATAGATTTTCATGGACAAGGTGTTGATTTTTTAGATACACCAAAGACATAATTCAGAAAAGAAAAAAAAAAATCGATAAGCTGGAGTTCATTAAATAAAGAAAAAATATACTTCTGCAGAATGAAAGCCACTGTCAAGAAAATGAAAAGAGAAGGCTTGGAGAAAATATTCTCAAAAGGCACATCTGATATCCAAATGTACAAGGAACACCCAAAACATGGAAAAAAAAGCAATTGTAAAAAATGGGCCCAACTATTAACAGACACAAATGAAAAAAGATACAGAGAAAATAAATATTAAAAGATGCTCTGCCACCAACAGTGGAAAACATTGTACAATGGGCAAATCTACACCCCTGATAACACCAGACACCATGGTGTGGAACAATAAATTCTCTATATTGCTGGTACAGACAGAAAATGTTTAGCCCCTTTGGAGGGTGGAATGGTGGTCTCCTAGAAGATAAGCATGCTCCCTCCATGAGATTTACTGATCATGTTCCTGTGAGTGTACCCAAAGGATCTGGAAACTAAGGGGCTCACAAACTGCATCTAGACATCTACAGGAGTTTTATTCTTAACTGCCCCAATTTGGAAGTGGCTAACACCAAGATGCCCTTCAGTAGGTGAATAGTTACACACACTGATCTAGCCACACAGCAGAATGCTAGTCAGCCTTGGTTGATCAGACAGTGAGAGCATTCAGGAAACTTTAATGCCTATTGCTAAGTGAAATAGCAACCAGACAAGGTTCTATATTATACAAATCTAACTCATGTAATATTCAGAGTTACACCTATGAAGAGAGTTAAAGATCAGTAGTCATCAGAGATGGGGGGAGGTGGTAGGTAGGAGATGAACAGGTAGGGCACAGAGAAGTTTTAAGATAGTGCAACTCCTCTGTATGGTGGCACTGCGGTAGACACATATTATTATATCTTTGTCAAAATCCATAGAAAACATAATACCGGAAGAGAACCTGAACATAAATCAGGGACCGTGGCTGATTATGTTGTCAGATATCAAGTATAGTCACTGAACCACCATGCTGGGGTGTGGGGTGTTGACAATGGTGAGGTTGTATGCACACATGGGGGAGGGGGGTTACAAGGAATTGCTATAGCTTTCATTTATTCTTGTTGTACAGTTCCCAAGTCTCCTCAAAATAGAATTTAGAAAGGTTGTATCACAGGGCTGTGTTATGGGCAGCAAAATGACTGAGAAGTAGACGGTGGCTTTCTCTCCTTTTCTACTAAGTGTGTTTGTGAACTGAGTCCCTGAGAAAGGACATGATGATCCTTTCTAAGTAAGACCCATGGTTCTATTTTAAAGCCTGTAAATGCTGCTTTCAGCAAGCCGTCTCCCTTAGGAACTGTCGGTGGTTTCTGTTCTCTTCTAGCTCCTAGTTTTGCATGTCTTCCTGGTTTGAGACCTTATTAACACAGAAAACAAGATATTACCATAGACATTTAAGCCTAAGAAATGCCATCCCTGAACTCTTGACCTGTGACTACAAAGTTGTATCTAAGTCCATGAATCTTTACTGAATCTGGCATATTCCAGAAAGTCGATATACTTTGAACTCATAGCAACTGTACTGGGTCCACAGCAGTTGGTATAGTCCTAACAGTCAGTTCTGGAATAGGAAGGGACTCATTAGGCCTGAGTATATACTGCTGATATGTTGGCAATAGGCAGATTCAGGAAGCCAGAAAGTATGGGACCCAGCTGTGTTCCTTCTGGTGAGCACACCAGGCTCTAATGGCTAGTTCCTAACTCAGGATCACAGAGACAGTCTTGATATATTAAAATATGTAGTGCGCAAGTATGAAATTATATAAGAATTTCCTACTCACAAAGCGATAGGATGTGATGGAGGAAGACACCTAAGGTCTACTTTTAGCTTCTATACAAGCACACGTACCTCCTAGCACATGCACACACACACACACACAACAAAAAAGTGAACAAGGAGTTATTTGTCACTAGAAATATACAGTGGTTTCTTGGGAACTGATGGTACAAACTAGTACTGGCTGTGGTTCATTTGGGGGCTGATTTTACAGGAGTAAGACTTCAGTACAGTCTCACCTAGAATGGGCGTGTAAATAACCACTTCCATGGCAGGACCACAACTACCTGGACACCTATTTGCAAGTCCCACTGAGATGATTTGAGGACTTGCAAGAACTCCGGAGCGACAGGTTTAGTCCTGTTGTCTAAGTTCTCTTTAAGGGGCACACAAACTAGACTCTCCACCCTTTTAATTTTAGGCTTTTCAAATTCCTAAAGCATGAGGTTCTCACCACGAAGCTGCCACAAGGGTTATTGGTTTAGGCAACTTTGATGTCAATTTTCTTTAAAAAAAAAATGCAACTTTTGCTGCACAGAGCACATCACATTGTAACCCATGGTTTCTGAACTTCAAGTGTTTTGTCTTTAAGGACATTTTCTTTTTTGCTATGCTGTGGTGAGGTTGTCAACACTTCTTAATATATAAGAATTTCCCTCTTTCTCTCCAATATATAATTTCTTCCACATTTTCAGATAGATCATCTAAGCCAATTTGTTGGCACATTTCACCTCTAGCATAGAGAAGCTACGGGATAGATTCTAAGCGCTGACAGAGAAAGAACTGTTAATTTGTCTAGTCTGCAACCTGTGAAATTTTCTACTTCTCACAAAGAGAACACATTTCCCCGTATTCGGATATACGGCTTATTAACTATTGATATTCCCCGGGGAAAAAACCTTTTTTCCCTTAGAGAATGTTCACTACTTTTCCATCCCTTTAACGGTCTTAATAGTGAACAATGTCAGAAACTCATTTCGAGACATGCGTATCCTTGAAATACCTGCTTTCACGCAGAAAACAAAACAAACAGAACAGAACAAAACAACCAGACAAGGCACAGAATACTGTTTCAGAGATCCAGTTTAACTTTCTGGAATCAAACCATTTTATGAACCTCTGATTCTTTTTAGTGTGTCTCTTGTGAGTCTTATGAGGTGGTTTACAGAGATCCTGTCTGGTTCTCTCTGTATCATCTCAACATGCTTCTGAGGTTCACAACTGTCTCGATATCATACTTGTTCCCTAGGAGACTGATGCCTGCATCCATCCTGTTTCTCAAACCATGAACTCTGGAGTTAAGACTCTGACTTCATTCTTTATCGCCAAGACTCCATGTCGCCATCAGTTCAGCATAGCCCTTTCGTCCCTCTCCATCTTCTCTTAGCTTTCAGTCACTGGCATCTTTTGTAGGAATTGCATCAGGACCTACATTGTCTTTCTCCATTTCATTCTTGCTTCTTCAATTGGTGATTCTCCATGAAATCAAGAAGCCCTTTCTACAATGCAAATATGATCAAACCATGAGCACTCTTGGGTAGACTAAATCTCCAGTACCTTGTACAAGGTTCCCGCTCTATCTTAAATTCCATTTTGGCACTTGTTTTACCTGACTGCCATCCTCTAGTTGCCTCTTCTTCCTCAATCTGCCAGAAACACTGAGGATTATCTCTCCAATGTCTAGCTCAGTATCACTATGAAACTTTGACTCAGCTCAAAGACTAATGAATGAAGAGTCAACTCTGCCTCATGGTCCCGTACAAACCCAGAGCGATAGATTGAATATCACTCAACTCAACTCTTCCATTTCCTATGCCACCTGAGTCATCCAGTCAACACTAGCTGTGGTGTAGCTTTACTATCATAATTTCTCTTGTTTTTACCCTTTCTGTGCTTAGCTGCAGCCAGATTCCCTATAGAATTCCTGCTATGTATAAAGTGCCCTAAATCGAACTCTAATCTTCTTAAAGAGTTAATGTGCCTCCCTAAATGCCTAATTTACTACCAGAGAGTGACTTAGGCACTAGGGAGAATCTGGCTCATTATTTAATAGCCAATAAGGCCAGCTGTTTCATTTCAAGAAATTAATGGTCTTTAAAACCTTTCCATATTGTACCAACTGCTCTTCTCAATGGAAAGCCAAGTGACTTTTATTAGTAAGGTTGATAAAACCCAAAGGCTGTCATTTCTACCCTAGCCTTCTTCATAATACCAGGAGAGCCTTCTGGGACATCTGGTTATTTTTGTTTTACTCTAGCTGTGGATTCTTTGAGATTCTTTTCTTTGGTTGCTCCCTCGGAGACTAGCAAGGTTGCCCTGTAGCAGTACTCCAGGATCTGCAGGCTTGACTTTCAGTGTCTTGACTTCCCAAGCAGGGATTCCTTTCTTTTATCATTAAGTTTAATTTGCCTGAGACTGAGCAGCTTGTTGTGCTAAGGTTCTTCCTCTTCATCCTAAGCCACTTGAAATTACTCACATGCAAAGAAGAAATTTCACATTTGGACCAATGTTTTATGCAACCCCTTTCTCTTATTAATGTCCCATATCTAGGCAAAGTGGGTGTTTAAAAAGTCTAGACAAGCTCACATATCCATATTGTGAGCAAAGATACATCAACCCTTAAGTTTCGGGACATTGGTTAATCCTTTATTTGAGAACATTTTAGTTTTTCAGAAAGAAGAGAATATATTCGGCCTCTACCAGCAGCCAAAATCTCTGATCTTTTTAAGATAAAATACTGCCACTGACATATAAGAAACTATACACAATACAGTTTGGGATATAAATATATTTTAGTATCTCACACATGTTAAATGGGTTCTTTATCTAACTTATTTATGGCAGGGTAGCTATGGTTTAATATTAAGTTTTACTCTTTGGTTCTCCTGTGGCTTTATGCTGCTATAATTTACAGTGTGATCAACACAGTATGTTTTGTTCCCATGGAGTTTGCTGCATGCTCATTTTCACGAATGCTTCTTCTCCTTCCTACATTCTGGGGATGAGATTATAATATTATCTAAAACTGGGATGATTGCATGTGTGAATTAATCTCTTTCTTTCTTTCTTTCTTTCTTTCTTTCTTTCTTTACTTCTTTCCTAGTGTTTTAGTGTGCATGTTATATGTGTGTGTACATCAAATATACAGCTATGCTTGCTCATCTCTGTGTATGTGTGTGTGTGGAGGCCAGAGGTTGACTTTGGGCGTCTTCCTTTATTACCTTACACTTTTTTTTTGAGCCAGGGTCTCTCACTGAACCAAGAGCTCACCATTTCGGTTAGACTGGCCTGCCAGTGAATCCCTGGGATCAACTTGTCTTTGTGCTCCCAGTGATGAGGTTACGGTATACCACAACACACCTGGCTTTTATGTGGGCACCGGGGATCCAAAGGTACTGTTTTATGCTTGCACAGCAGTGCATGCATTTTACCTACTCAGGCCATCTCTAGCTCTGTGAATCCTTCTTTAGGTAGCACTGATTCTGACTTCTGATGCTGGAGCAGGTTCTGCAGTACTCACAGGTGTTTCTGTGGGAGGGGACATGGGGGTGCACGGGCAAGAGTCTGACGTCATTCCACCCGCTGAGAACTCTTCACTGTGTGTAACAACAAATCAAGACTACGCTCAGAATAGATACATATGCACATCCTCTGTGTGGGACTGCAAGGTGGGCCATAATTTTGTCATTTGCTAAAATGCTTATATATATATATATATTTGATATTAAAGACAGCCTCCAACCCAATAAGCTACTGTTTGGATACATTTGTTTTCATAACATTTTACAGATTGAATACTCTGAAGTACCAACTGCTCTTCTCAATGGAAAGCCAAGTGACTTTTATTAGTAAGGTTGATAAAACCCAAAGGCTGTCTGAAGTCACTATCATTCTGTTGCAAAAGAATATTCGTCACATTGGAACTGTAATTTGAGACTTTAAAAAACTGACCCTTTTCAGAACGGTTTTATAGTTCATTCTCTCATTTGGTAAATCTTCAACTTGTTGGGACACAAAACTCTCTTGCCTGCCAGTTCTATTAGGGATATGTGCAAAATGCTACTCACAGAACATTTGGCATGCAATTTCAGAAAGTCTGGTGAGCCTCTGCAATCAATCAGTGGACAAATTTGAACCCACATGCAGGCCCCAGATGAAGACCCTTTCCTTTTAGAATCCTTTGGGTTTAGCCAAATTAACACCTACACTTGCAAGACAAGGCCCCCAGCAAAACTGCACTCCTTCTTTTAGAGTTGAAAGCTTCTAATGTGCATCATATGGGTAAGTTCTCCTGAGCTGTGTGAGCTCACTGAGAAGGTGACTCTGGAAGTGAAACTGGTCCCCACCACTTCAGAACTGTGCCCATTTATGTCAAGTGTCCTTCAAGACTCCTTGGCTGGTAAAGGGTTGCTCCCCCAACCACGTGACAGGGAGGAAAAAGAACAGTAACATAGCCCAAGAGAAATTGTGTCCGTGAGAATGGTTAGGAGGTAAACTACTCCCAGCAGAAGCTACTATTGCTTATACCATGATATAAAAATGCCTTCGGTGGGAAAGAGAAGCCAGAAATATAGCCACTGGAAGCTCAAGCATGGAGAAAAAGCTTAGTCTGAAATGCCAAATGACTGCTTTAACTTCCCTAGTTTATACCCAATTTGATGTTTTATTATCTCTCCCTCCCTCCCTTCCTCCTTCCGTTCCTTCCTCTCTGCCCATCCCTCCCGCCTCTCTCTTCTGCATTTATTTAATTTTTTTTACTGTGGCTTCCTATATATTTAATAAATACATTCATTCAGTGTTGGCCATGTGGATCGTGCCATCAGACGGGCATGGGACTGGTGAGGTGGAGCATGCTCAAAGAGATTTGAGATGGCAAGAGTGGGGCTGCTTCCTCCCTGCCTTCATACCTGCTGTGGAGTACATAACCATGACTCTCAACTAAGATGACCATGGGCCATCAGTCATTGCAGCATAGCACAATGGACTCCTTCGTCATGCTAATGAGGCACCTCAATAGCCTTAACCTTTAGCCAATGGCCTTTTCTACCTGGATATTCTCACGCCTTTTCTCAAAATTATATAGTCCTCAGTTTACCCCAAATAAAGTGTATGCATTCACATTTACCCTCAATGAAGAAATATGAACAAACTAAGATAATCTCAGAGAGATGCTTCATTAAAGATGGGTGCAGGGAAGGTCTTCCCCTAAATGGAAGCTTGACATGAAGACTCCCAAGAAGGCCTTCTTTCTTCTCCAGCCCCTCCAGCTGTCAGCACTCGCTCCCAACTGGATAAGATCCTGTTGGTCCCGGACTCTGCTTTCCCCCTCCAGACTGTGGACCACCCCTGCCCTGTCCTGGACTTTGCTGAGTCCTCCCAAAACTGGTGTATCAGTGGAATCCAGAGCACGGCCACAATTCAAAACTGCAAGTATGACTACTGTAGATCTTTCTCTTTACCCGACAGAACAACCAGCATTTTCCAGTGACAGAAATGCTGTGTCTAAGGAGTACATTCTGAATTAGTATGAACTAGAGCTGAGAACCGCAGGAATGCATCCTGCAGAAGATGCAGAGCATGTCTGTCAGTTCCCCAAGTCCACATGCTCATGATACCAAGAGTTAGACACACCAGAAGGACAAGAGGAAGAGCTAAGAAAGCAATCCTGTCTAGAAAAAAAAAAAAAAAATCAGTCTCACTGTGAGTAAAGAAACTACAAATGAAAATAGTTTGTTTTCATGATTGCTACTTTTAACATACTAATTTGACAAAAGTTTATTTACTTACAATTTTTTAAAGACAGGGTCTCACTATGTATCTTTGGCTGTCCTGGAACTCACCATGAAGAACAGGCCAGCCTTGGCCTCAAGAGTGCTAGGATGAAAGTGTACCACTATGCTTGCCCTGACATAAGCTCTAACAGGTGATTTGTAATCAGTACTGGTAGAGGACTCATGAATTTGGCATAACCTTTTTCAAGGTCAATCTAGCAGTATATGTGAGTGACTGGAAAAACATTCATATTCTTTGACCTGGCAATTATGCATTAGGACATTATCTTGTAGCCTGCTTGACTTATGACACATACTTCTGTTGCGGGGTGAGATCAAGCACCTTAATTGGACTGGTCGTATCTGATTTCTGGGCTTCCTGGATATAATAACATGGATTACAGAACAACTGATATTGGAGTGAAACTGTAGAATCTGGACCCAGGCCTTGGATGAAGCCCTGCATGTGGTATGTGTTTGTGTGTGCGCTTGTGTGTGTGTGCGTGTGTGTGTGTGTGTGTGAGAGAGAGAGAGAGAGAGAGAGAGAGAGAGAGAGAGAGAGAGAGAGAGACAGAACATGGTGTCCAGAAGACAACAACCTTACTGTTGTTCCTCAGAAGTTTTCAACTTTGATTTTTAAGATAAAGGGCTGTTTTTGGCATCTGGATCTGGATCTTGGGTAGGCTGACAGGCTGGCCAGCAAACTCCACGTATCTTCCTGCCCCTGCCTCCCTTGTACAGATACGATGCAATACCTGGGTTTTAAGGTTGTTTCTGGAGATAGAACTCAGGTCTTGTGTTATATGGTCCTGTGAATTTATAGCCACTCAGTCTACCTACCATCTTTAACTGTAGCATAGATGTCAACCAAAACCGATGCAAAATGTTACTGTCTGGGCATTTGTAACCACAATGCTAAGTACTGTCCCCTAAGAGACTTAAACCATGACCCTTCATTCATGGGAGTGTCTGAGTTAGGTACCTGAAAGCCAACTTCCCACATTCCAGGCTTCTTATAATCTCAGAGGTGCAGGTCTATTTCAGTGATGTCCTGGGCATGCACTCGGTAGAAAATGAACTTGACAAAGACCTTGTATCCTTCCAGTGAATTGCTCACTTGAGTGAAATGAAGAGGACTCAGTAACATTTTCACCCAGGACCCCCCATGGCTGATGAACATGGTATTCAATGTGTCCCACTCAGAATACCACCAATCCATAGAGAGCTCAGACATAAACTTGGAGGTATCAGGAAAGTCTGTGGGAGACTATCAGGGCATCAGATCATCGCTGACTCTGGGATCTAAGGCTTGCTCACTGTAGCTGCAGGGCTATGGTCCCCCAGTGACTCAGTTCTTATGTCTACTACATATACTTCTGAATGGATTCTGGAAACACTGGAGAAGGTCTAACATTGCTACTGTTGTTATGGTAGAACAAGGGTCTCTGTGTCCCTTATCCAAGCCCAGCACTTTCATGTTGTCCCACATACTCTAGAATGCATTCTTTCTCTTCCTTTGATTCCATTCTTCTCCATCCTCCTCCTTCCTTTTTTGTATATACACGTGAACACACACACATACACACACACACACAGAGTCTATAGATGTAACACTATTTTCTGAACCACTTAAGAGTGAATTGAACACTTGTGCCTCTTCACCTATGCACACTTCAGTACATAGCTCTTGAGGAAAAGGCCCTTCAATTCTATAAGCACAGCGCAGATAGCCAAATAATTGCTGCTCTTCTTTCTGACCCCCATGCTTAGGCTATGTGGGGGTCAGAGCGATGCTTAGTCACAGAACGCCAGATGATATTAAGTCATCAATTCTTCCTACTTGAGAAAAATATTATTTCCAGAATGAAATTACAGAGACAGTGATGTATGAGCCTTTCTGTCCACATAAACAGCGACGACATGTCATAGCCACAGGCTGGTGCCCAGGCCTCTGGGATCTACACCATCTTCCTGCCTCCTTTTCTGAATTCTGAGTATGAGTTCTGTGCTTCTTCATACCATTCTCCCCTGGTAAGCCCTGGGGACTTCAATCAGACTTCATGAATATACATTGCATAGCATCCTTGGTCAGCCACTTCACTTCCTATCCATGCGAAGCCCTCTCTCCATTATAGGAAGAGATGAAAGACCCTCCCAACGCACCAGCCCACACTAAGGATCTTCCCACAGCCTCATCCTCTCTCAGTGTCTCCCGTCTTGTGGTGTGGCACTACTGTCCAGCAGTATGTCTAGATTTATTCTTGACGCCTGGATGCGCTTATTCCTCCACGCCCCCATGCAATCCATCATCTCGTGCTGTCAGTCTCCCCACCACCCTCCTGCAATTCTGCTATCAGCACCACCACCCTTGTGTGTACCACCAGCATCTCCCCTGAATCCCTTCCAACTGCCCTGCATCCATTCCGACTGGCTCAAAGCTGTGCTCGCCTTGCAGCTACACAGGGTCAACACCTTTCCTGGCTCATCTATTTTGGTTGATAAAGCTGTATATATAGTTCTTTGCAGCCCACAGGGCTTCAAAGCAATGTCTCACTCCATCCTCCAGCTATTTGAAATTCACCGGAGTCTTCTCACTAATCCTAGAGTAAATATAAACAGCACTCACTTGTCCAGGCATAGTCTGACTTCTGACTCACATGCTTGGATCTCACCATCTCTATTCCAGCCACACGGCTCTCTCTCAGTCTGTTTGTCAAGCCTTCTCCTTCATGGCTTTCCATGTTCCATTTCTTCTCCATAACCCCCTTCAGAACAGAACTCATATCTAGTTCCCTCCGTTGATTTGGTCCAAATTTATGTTGTATTTTTAAAATACTGTCTGTCTTTTATTTGTTTGTGTACTGGGCAGAGTAGTGATATTTTGTGCTTTCTTACTGATTAGTTACTTTCTTCTCCATTTGAATATGAATGCGACGGGACAGGAACCATGTCCTTCTGATCTGACCGTGGTCTTCTCTGGGCTTACAGGGCATATTGAACTTAGCAAGCAGTCCATGGCAGCTGTTGAATGTTGGAATAATATGAGGTCAACACCTTTCCTGGCTCATCTATTTTGGCTGATAAAACTGCATATATAGTTCTGTGCAGCCCACTTACTGTTGTTATTATTATTGTTACTATTGTTTTTAATTAGATATGAAAGGAGCTATCATAAGGACTGAGGAATCCAAGCTGTTGAGAGTGTTAACATAAGTGACTTGTCTGTCCCTGGACCACAGCATGCATTCACCACACTGTCTCGGCCACAGTACAGGCAGCACATCCGGAAGTTACATGTAAAATATGTGGGCTATAAGTTCTGTTATATATGGACCCGATTTTGATGTAGAAGTACTATAAATGGTTGTCACATCGTCTAGATCATTGAGTCACCAAAGGCACCAACATATGAATGGAAATGTCAGAGAAGCTGGATCCAAACACCATCCTGGATTTACATGAATGTTTCCGGGAAAAAGAACTTCACTGCAGTAAATGCCTTCTCAAAATAGCTCAACCCGCCTGTTTTCCATCTTAAACTCCCGCTAGAACAATTACAGTTCCTTCTAGTTTCTTGTAAAAACCAGGCTGTCAGACACTATCATTTCTGGATGTGGGTCTGCATTTGCCTCCTCTACATGTAGGCAATTAGCAGGCAGAAACCTTATCTGAGCGGTCACCACCCTGTCGACTTCCAAGCATCGGCCAGTTTTGAAGGGGACTAATGATGCCTCAGTGCGTCCTGTTGGTGGAGCATGGCCAATGAGAACTGCCAGGTTCCCACCTACTTAACATGTCCTCCTGCATTCAACCGCAGGGGTCAGTTGTACTAATTGTGGTGCAGGACAACGCTCTGCTGGGACAAGCCCCAGCCACTTCTGTCTAGGCTTAATTGAAGACTTGGAGTATAGGCCAGAGTACATTCTGGAAGCTGCTCTTTTTGTACCAGCCCCTTTCCCATTTGTACTACAAATGTTTGCCTTTGCTGGAAATGATGGAGTTGGACCAAGGTGTTCCCGGCATAATGACTGAGGTCGTGGGGCCTGTGCCACATGAGAACAAGGGCACAGATGGGCTCATGTGGCACTGTCATGGTAACCCACTGCCAACCCCCTCTTCCCTGGATTTGAAATAGCAGAGTCAGTTGAAGCAAACCTTCCACAGAGATCTGGCACTTGCATCTCAGCCATGAGACTTCGAGGATCTGCCAGAGCCACACCCTCAAAGGATCCAGAATTCTTTCTTGGCTACAAGAGCTGATGAAGGAGAACCAACTGATTTCACATACTTTAAACATCTTCGAGTAACACAGAGGCAGTCTTTTAAGAGTGTACCATTTCAAAAGTAATTCAGCAGGAAGAGGCGGGTATTCAACCACATGTGCCAAAGGGGCTCCATGGTTCATGGTGTCTTTTTGTAGTAATCTGGAATGCCTACCAAGGACCCGTTCCTGATCATATTGTGCTAGTTTAGGGCAGGCTCAGTAATAGGAGGGCTGTCTCATTGCGGGTGGTTATAGAATGAGTCTCTCCGAAAGACACCATGACATGGTGCAGAGACCTGACTTTTCAGAGGTAAAAACAAGTAGAATGACCCACAATCTTAACCATATTGTTTTGCATCCTTAAGTGTCTTCTTAGTCATCCAAATATCAGGATATTCCAAGAATTGGATGAAGCAATGTGTTTAAATCACTCCCAGGTAAGTTCGAGTATAGTAGATATTCATCCAATATTGGCTCCTTCATGATCCCTTACAAGTCCCACTGCAGAAGAGAGTTGTGGAGTGGATTCTGGGGTCCTCAGCACTAAGGTTCTGTACAGCCAGAGCCATCCAGATCCCACTATTTGCTCCTCATAGGAACAATTTAACGGTTAATAAAGAAAATGTGGTTGAGTTGGTTTTCCTTGGGGAAGCTCATCGTAGGGATATCAGGTTAAAAGTTACATCATTCAGGGTCTAAAAATCCTTTTTCCCCCCCTTGTAAAGTCTCTACTGTTTTCTTTTGTTAGTTTTTCATAGCCTGCGATTTTCAGCATTTTTCAGTTTCTTTGGAAAGATGCTAAAGTAAATGACACAGTATTTGGTGCAGGGGACTCTGCTGTGCTCATGGCCCCAAGTGTCTTAGCTACACCCCAACTCATGGATGTACTTTTTAAAAGACCTAAGATATCTTCCATTCTATAAGCAAGCAATACTCCAGAAAAAAGAAGGCACAGTGTTCTAACCAGCTGGGACTTGTTTAGTGGTATAGAAAAAGAAATTAAAAAGGCCTGGAAAGTAAAAAGAGCTGAGTTTGGATTCTGGTCCTGCTTTTGCCATTTTGAGGAAGACTTTGCAATTATTAGCTAAAGCACACATCGTGATGACTAATAGCCAACTATCTGGAGAGGACAGAATAAAATCATGCGTGTGAAATACACAGATGGATTACTACTTTGGAGCATTTTGTACACCTGCCCCCATTCCTCCTTCAGTTGCCTGTAGTTTAGTTTTCTTTCTAAGTACCACTGGCTAGCTCAAGAATAGATATGGGATCTTTGAAATAAATTCATGTGGCTATTGGCATATAAAGAGGAAAAATATATCTAGTGATTTTACTGATGATTCCTATAGGATAACATGACACAGTCCCACACTTGGTGAAGCACAAATGTTTTACTCAGCATGCTCACATGTCGTACTGATGCTGTGTTATCGAAAATAACCAGAAGGCATACACAGCAAAAATATTTGCATCAGATACAAGAATGAATTCATGACCTGCGTGCAGTAAGTTAATACAAGGATGCTCTTCTAAGGCAAACCCAAGAACCGGAGCCAAGGGACAGAAGCAAACAGTTGGTGGCATCCCACCAGGGAGGAAATGGGTAGAGAATGAGAGCACAGGCGTTGAACACAATGCAGTGCTGTAAGGAGATTCACCACCATAATTCCAGAGCTTCGGCAGGCAGATGGTGGGATGGTAATAACACAGGAAAACATCAAGAATGACCAAGGACCATGAAAAATGAGAGAGCAGTGGTCTAAATTAGGCAGATGCCTAGGCACAGAACAACCTCCTTTACTTTTTGGCTGGAGAAGCGGGAAGTAAATGCTAACACTCCTTTAAATATATGCAAGAGGGAAAACACGGAAGTCAGCCTACCAAGCTTAACATATTTTAAGTCCAAGGTAAAGTCAGATTTGGCACTCTTGAATTTGCAGGCATGCACCCTTCCCCTAAAAAAAGTACTTAGCCAACAAACATGCAACAGTTTAGAATTTTCTATAGAGAATGAGACAAAAAGTTAAAAAAAAGTATGGAATTTAATATATGGCCCATCAAGATTCCGTTAAAATTACTTTGGGGACATCAGTACTGTAATGGGTCTTAACATGTTTTAAATCACAAATATTCGAACTAAACTCATAATGGAGGCCTTCGACTGAATAATTAATATCAAATACTCTAACTGGCACCAAGGATATATTGCCTATGAGGAAATGATGAAAAGTTTGATTAAAATGGACTTTTATCCGAGGAACTAAGTGACATAAAAATGATATGGTGGTAGCATTAACCCTTGATCTCGCCTGTTTGGCATCTTAAAGTGACATTCCAAGCCGGGGGCTTTTTGCATTTTCAGGAAGTTTGAGTTGACACTGGGCACATAGTCATCTCGCAAAGAATTAAAGTGCTGCTAATTCATCATTTTTGTCCTGAGCATTAAAACTGAGAAAGTGTCAGAGGTCATTTAAACAGGCCGTCTGCTTCACTAGGGAAGGTAGACCAGCGACCAGATTTTTAAGCCAGTGAACGTGGGGGGGGGGGATGGGAGAGCTCAGGCTGGGGGTGGGGAAGGATAGGAGGGTGTCACTGATTTTCAAAAGACATTGAAGTCTGTCAAAGGCGGATGTGTGTGATTCCGTCTAGGGAGGGTTTGTAGTGTCTGAGCATTCACACAGAGAGCAGAGCAGGGAGGCACTCATGGCCAGGCAGGCCTCGGCTAGTGAGGAAGTTCCTTCAGATAAAGTTGTCCCATGAGAAAGGACCATGACCCAGTGTCTGATTAAGGCTTTCAGGGAAGTAGTATTTTAGCTGGATGGGCCTCAGAATCTGTTAGAGCATTCTACCTACTGTCGTGACTGCTGGGAAAGGTCCATATCTACCCATACAGCGTGCCATTTGACAAACTGGCACGTGGTACAGCGTAATCAGCTATGCAGTTCGGAGACCCCGAAGAACAACCTCACCTCAAATATCTGCCTGATGTTCTGATTGATCAAGTTTTAACTGATTCATTGAGCTAGATTATCTTCAGCTGAAGACCCTTAGTGTGGCTCTGATGGGAAATCTTTGCGGTACCTGCAACACTATCTATATAGAAAGTAAGATCTCCCTCCCTCCCTTCCTCTCTCTCTCTCTCTGCCTCTGTCTCTCTGTCTCTGTCCGTCTCTACTCCATCTGTGTGTGTATATATGTATGTATGTATGTATGTATGTATATATATATATATATAATGTGTGTGTGTGTGTGTGTGTGTGTGTGTGTGCGTAGGTGTAGGTGTAGGTATATAGATATCAATTCCAATGAGAGTTCAAGAGCAGCAAGCAGAGCAGACACCAACTGGAGATGTCAAAGAAACTCGTAAAGGAGAGCCTTTCAGCATGGAAAGAAATGACAGAGAGCGCCCTAAAGGCTGCCTAGATAAAATGCTGCTGGGATAGAACACAGTGAACAGAGACGTTCACAGACTCTGGGATCAGGGGTCTTGCTGAGGACAGACAAAGGCAAACACAGGCAAGAAAGCCAAAACCAACCAAATGAACTGGCTGGAATAGACAGTGAATTATGCTTTTATGAAGTGTTCTTCTGATTGGAATATAATCACATCCAATCTGAAAACACGGGTAACATACTTAGAAGTGAAGTTATTTTGGGTTCCCGGGAAGAAAGAAGCTGTTTTCCTCTTCTAAAGTTGCCCGTTCCATCCAAAATCAGCTCTAGTCTGTTGCTCCTCATCACACAGCCAAGCTGAAAAGTATGTGAGATGTTCTGAGATGTACGTTTCTCCCAGATAATGTATGTTGTAAGGACTAGTGCTACATCAGGACCAGAAGCCCAATGTGGCTGGAGCAGTCGTTCATTGGTGGTGGTGGTGGAGAGGGTTCTTTTTCCTATAGCAGCTCTCTAAAGAGTCCTGCCAAAAGGTTTTGAATAACCTTTTTTTTCCCTTTTGAGAAGCTATTATTCTTAATCTTGAACAACCAAAGTACCAATTTGCCAACACTGCTTTTTCCAGTCTGAGGAGCGGTCTAACAAAACAGGATTCTCTTTTTTTGGTAGGCAAAGTATATCGCTTAATGTTCATCTAGCAATTACACATTAAACTGTTCATATTTCAAATGAAGGGCCCGCGGGAAGGGGGAAGGAATTGATTTAGTGACAGTAGCATGGAGATGGTTGAAAGGCATTACTTAACCTGAATATTAGTAATGTTCTGTGTCACATACAAAGATGAATAAGACACGGTCCTGTCCTCAAAGGCACTTACAGTTTAGCGAGGAAGTGAAACAGATGATAAAATAATAGGAGGGAGTACTGTGATTGCAGTGTGTGAGTCTGACTCATGGCCAGGAAAACTGAGCTACAGTGCTTAACCCCACTTTCTGGTAGGTATGTGGCATGGGTTCAAGTCCCAGCTCCGTCACTTCCCTTTTAAACTCGGGCAATTTCCTTTCTTTAACCCAGAGCCTGTGCCCTTGAACAGAAAAGCGGGGCTGCTATTGAGTGGAGGGAGTATCTCGAGGATTAAGCCAGGCAACACATGCGAAGTGCGAGGAAAGGTGCTTGGCACATAGTCACCGCCATGAAGGGTTAACTGTTTAGAAGTCTGGACTTGTATCGACTCCAGGGGAAAGAGACATTCTCGTGGAGAAATCTTTACTGTATTGGAAAACAGTCTGAAGACGGACTGTCAAGGAAGCTCTGGAGAATTTCTCTCTCCTAAATTACTTGAATGAAAACAAATGCATGCTCATCTTTATACTGATGGGGTAAAAGCCTACTGTATGTGTGGTCCAGCATGGAGTGGTTGATGTGCACGGTAGCACAAGGCAAAGTTTCTTGCTTCTAGGAACTCTAGACCAATGAGAGCAGAACACGCCAACAAATTCTGTGTTTAGAGCAGTGCAGAGCTGAGGAACAAACGTCATGGAAGATACAGGGAAGGGAGTGGGGGGAGGGAGGGGGTTTATATTTTGGCATGGGGACTCTGAGGTGTCTCTGAACTGAAAAGATGGGTGTGAGAAGCAGACAGTTGTGATTGGGGTCTCAGCAAGAGAGAGGTAACGAGGTTTCCCATTGGACTCTTCATTACAATGATGAGGATTGAATCCTTCAAGATATAGGAGAGACTTTATCCCAAAGAAACAGCTGTGAGTGGAATCAGGTGGGGGTACTAGGTCATGGTTAGAAACCTGTAGGAATAGAGCCAACATTTGTAGGTTGAGAACCAAAGTCAAGTATGTGGAGATAAACCTGTCCTCCCTATCTATATGCCCTAAAGCATGTTTGTCTCCCTTGTCCTGAGCCAACAGTACCCAGATCTAGGCAACATATTTGGGGCTCCTCTCAGGAAGGAAAGGGATGATGCTTTCACATTGTATGCTATAGCATCTAGAGGAGCATGCTTAGCCTTCTACCCTGGGCAGGAGCCTAGACATGTACTTAGGTTTTGCTAAAAAGAGGCCCTGTCCTTTTGCTTAGATCCAAGTTAACACCGTGGATGTTTTGTTATATGGATTCCCTTGCTAAAGGAGTCACTGTCTGCTACACTGTCCATCAGTACAGCTTACTACGAAAAGCACAGTAGTTGGCTCTACTATCTTGCTCTCTATTTCCTGGACTCCCGGACTTTTCCTAGGGTCAGCCTACACGTTTTGCATTAGGACCCGCAGCATATTTCCATGCCGGTGTTAACCTTGCATTTTCCACAGGATGGAAGCTGCGCAGGCGAGCTGCCTCTGCATTTACCATCATTGACAAGGGGAAGAAAGTCCGAAGGGGCTTCTGCTTGAAGAGATGTGGCCCAGAAAAGAAAAGACGGTGTTCTCAGGTCCCAGAGGCACCAGTGAGAACCAGCTTGCTTCATTATAGAAAGGAAAATCTCACCCCTAGGGATCAAATAAAAATGAGCAGAAAAAAATATTCCTCAAATATGTCAGGCTGTTCACTGATTACATCACTGTCATGCATTTGATCCTCATGCTACCATCACTGCATGAAGAACCTGATGTCACCCCTAATTTTCGGACGAGGAAGCAGAGCCTGGAACAATCGGATCACTGGCCAAGGCCACACAGGTGGTAAGTGACTAAGCTGGGCCTATACATGTGGGCCCCGCTCCAAGCTTAGCCCCTCCTCCATTCCCTTTGGGAAGTGTGTGTTGGAGAAGACAGCAGGCTGAGCTGTGGGGAGCTGAAGTTCAGGACTAATGTCAGATGCCTCAGGGTCCTAACGGAAAGGAAATGAGGTCATCTCTAGAGACCTTGCTTGGGAATGTTTAGTCATCTTGGTAGAGCAGGGTCTGAGCATCCACTGTGGGAGAGTCCTGGGAGCTGATCACATGATTTAGAGGAATGCTGGCCAGCAGCAGGGGCCCAGCTGGTGCTGCCTAATGTGAATTTTGGAATGGAAATGATAAAGGGGGTTTTATGAGTTTCTCCAGCCACCTTCCATGCACAGGGGACCACAGATGAGATGTGGGGTGTCTTGCTGGCTTGCTCATTCCTTAGGATCTCACACTTGATTACAGACCTGGATGAGAAACATCAGGTGCCTATGCACTGAGCCATCAGTAGAGATAATGGGATCCCAGGGGGGCAGGATTGGGCCAGGTGAATGATGGAGGCTCCTGGGATGGCTGAACAGAGCCCAAAGCTGAAGGACCTGTGGAATAAGAATGGAGCCTGGGAGAATTGAAAGGGGATGGTAGGCTGGAATGGAAAAGAGGCCCTTAGTGAAAGTGGGTGCCTTGGTGTTGTCTTGTTTGAACAGCCCAGAAAACAGCCACTCACCTGCAGAGAGTAGGTGAGTGGTAATTTGCATCAGGCCGGACTAAAGGGATGCTGATTTTTTAGTTTACTACCAAAGAAAATTGGGGGCTTCACAGACTGTTAAGACTGGCCACAGTCGAGGCCTGGGGTTTGCTAATGAGGTTGTATTACAAGCTACCAGGCTTTCCAGAAACACCAGCCTCAGGAGAAAAGAAATAAAGTCATTTTCCTCCGGAGGCAGAAGATTTAGCATTGCTTAACAATAACACTTAACATTGCTTAGCCCATAGCCTCAGGCAAGCTCCTAACTACCCAGTGCTAAGAGTTGTCTTTGCCTGCACTAGCCAATGCTCTGTTTTATTTTTCTGTAATGTCATTTAGCTTGACAGCCACCTGCTTGGGCTTGCCTTAAATATGATGGAGTTCCCCAAAAGCTTAGGAATGAGCCCCTAGATGAGGATACATTTTTCTATTCAGGCTTCCAAATTTGACATATAAGTCAAGGTTACTGATTTTGCCTTAGAAGCTCTTTTGACATCTCAATGAACAACCTAGGAGCCAAGTCAGCCAGTAGCCGACCAAATGCTCTGGAAGGATCTCCAGTGACTTTCCTAGCTAGACCTAGTCCTAGCTTTAATTAAAATTTTAATTCCATCAATATTTAAGCTCTCCCTGCCTTTGTGATAAAGAAGGGCCTGGTATCTACAGAGCTGTTCTTCCACTGTCCCCGGCAAAGGGAGAGAGCCTCGAGCTTCTGTGATTCAGTTAAGAGGACAGGATAATAATACCTAGGTGGGGATGTTGAAAACCAGGTCAGTTTCACCCGGTCTTCTCAGGACCGGATCTGCACCTCACAGGCCACCCGTGTGCGAGTCTCAGCAACTCTGTTTCTCACTAGGTAAACATGGAGTCCAGGGAGGGTACACACAGCCTGAGAGGGACCTGTGTGTTTTCTTTTCGGATCCTGGACACTAGTGTGTGCATTCCATGCTAAGATTCCGGTGTGTGATCATCCTCCGCACACCTGTCTCAGCTCCGTCATGGCAATGAAAGGCAGCCATAGAGGTCCGACCACACAAACAGCTAATCGTTCCCACCACGGTGTTTGGGAAGAGACTTTGTGCCAGCACTGTTTTCTGTCTAAGGTGCTTCTCTTTCAGCCACACTGATGCCAGGGTTTTGCAGTTCAAATACTGAGCCGATAGCACCTGAGCCACAGACACGTCCACACACTGTCTTTATCATGAACCTCCTTCAGCACTGTTTATTCCTAAACAGAGCTGTCTGCAGTCAGTCATGATCAGGCTTCTCAGGGCCAATTAGGGAACTTAAAGAGGACGGAAATCTACAGGCCTTTGCTACTACTCTGAGCATTTATTTCACCAGCAGCAAAGGCCCACTGCTTGCCACCTTTACCGAACAGGATCCCAAGGACAGACTGGACTATGTCTACCATTTCATATGGTCAGAGCCCTCTCTACACAGTAGGTGAATACTAGAACGGGGGAATTACTCAATGAGTGAGGTTTATAGAACTTTAAAGGCTATTTCTATGTTTTCATTTATATATATGTGTGTGTGTGTGTGTGTGTGTGTGTGTGTGTGTGTGTGTGTGTAGGAAAAAAAAAACCCAATTCTTCAACTCAGGATGCAAGCTGGCCAGGAAGACATTAAAATGATTTTTTCCCTCCCTTCCCCATTTCCCTTAAGAATCTACTTCTTTCTTTGCCTTAACCACAATTTCCATACATGCCTACGGTGAAAGCCGGAAACCTTGTATTTCAAATGAAGTTTGGAAGTGACTCCATTTTTCAAAATGAATACAAAATGCTAAGCTGGGGAGGGGGATAGGGGCAGGAAACTAATCATAGATGGGAGGTGGGAAAATCCCTTACGTGATAACATGTAAAGGAAACAGGGAGATACAGAAAACCCAGCTGCAACAGAGTTTTTAAAGTCTATACTTCCTGTATCATACCAGGGAAAATGTTAAACATTGCTACCCTGCTACATTTAAGGTTTTATTGTTTTTCAAAAATCAACACTTGATTTTTTTTCACGTGTACATGTGGTTCGTCGGTGTGTATGTGTGTCTCTCTGTGTGTGTGTGTCTGTAGTACTTGCATGGGAACTTGTACATCTGAAATCTGTGCATATTTGTGTAGAAGCCTCAAGCTGACATCAGGAGCCTTTCTTCCTTGAATTATCTTACTCTTTGAGGCGGGGTATCTCAGTTGAAACCAGAGCTTGCAGTAGTAACAGCTAGTCTAGCTAGCCAGCTTGTTTCAGGGATCGTTTTCCTTAGGAGTGCATTGAACCCAGGGCTGTAGTTCCGATAGTCCAATTAGCCTGCTTAGCTCCGGAGATCCTCTGCCTTAGGGGAGCAGGGATTTCAGGAGGGACACAACATCCACCTGCCATTTACCTGGATACTGGAGGATCTGACCTCCACTCCCCATGCTTGTGGGACAAGTCACCACACTAATGTACTTTTCCTAAGAGCAGATGGTCACCTAGGCTGTGGTTGATATAGAATTTAGAATATTATTATGGTTGTCACTTCATTCACAGTAGAGCCCACAAAACACTCAACATCAACTGTGTCTCTGAGTCAGCGGCTCAGCAGCTCATCTGATGACCATGAAGCCTCCTCTGTTGCCCTTTTCTGAGGTGATACTCACTTATTTCAGGCTGGCGGCTGGCATTTGCCTTTCTTTGTTTCTTTTTGGACACACTTGTTCTCACACTCTCCATTTATCGGACTCCCAGGGAAGCTGGCTGTAAGTAATCTTGGAAAGGTCCCCTCTTTGTCACATGCTCCTGATTGCAGTCTAACAAGACTGGACTCCACACCTCTCAGATAACAGCCCCAACCTTTTCGAATTGTATCTTATTTTCAGGGGTGTCTCCTTACAGCCTAAGGGGATCAAGTTAGGTCAGTTTGGCCAGGCCAACTTTTCCCACGGAGGGAGTTCTTTCTATACCCTGGCCCCCACCCCAACTTGTCTGTGCCTCTTAGAAATATTTGCTTATTGCCTCAAGGACACAGACAGGTTCTAAAAACACCTCCCAGGCTCAAGTTTCTCTTCTCTTTTTAACACCTACCTGAAGCTCCAAGGTTAAGGCCTGGCTGCCCTTTCTCTCAGAAACTTCTAGGACACAGGATTTACTATTTTATTGTCTCTAAGCTTGGTGCAGGGTGCTAAATACCATTTTTATAGCAATGGCTTAGGATTTCCATTCAGGATCCAATATTCTTGCTGACATGTTCAATTGCAATGATATACTATTCTCTCCCCTTAAAATCAACCCACAAGTGTTTCAATTATTAGCACACTTGGGAAGATGGCAGCCGGACCACAGCAGACAGTAGTCAGGAGAACTCAGCCATATTCCCCATCTCAAAGCCAGATTCCTAATTCACATAGACATCTCTAAAGGCTTCATTTGTGGGTGCTCTGGAGATGGGAAACCCCACTATATCCTACCTGGGTAAGGATGCATACTGCCGTTCCATCCCCTCAAAGCGGAGGTTGTATGCGCTCCCATCTGGACCCTTTCCAGACACCTGTGGAGAGAAAAGTAATTAGAGTTGAAGATCCATTATATATCCTGGTTACTGACAATGCTTCTCAAAATTATAATCAGTGCACAAATGTTGCAGCTGCCTGCCAAAAAATTCAACCTGGGGAGAGCAAGCAGGCACTCGGCATTGCTACAGGCACTGATGATCAAGGTACAAACATGGCATTTGACAACAGTCCCTTCTTTCAAAAAGGGTCAACTCCTTCCTCTTTCTGTTGCCAGGAATATTCTACACAGCATGTTCTCAACTTTTCAAAAATTTGATGCTAGTTTTTCGGACAGATTTAAAATTATAGACAAACTAAGCCAATGGTAGAGTGAGTTTCTGAATACCCCTATGCCTAGATTGCTAGCTTCTATCCTCTTGTTTTAGGATGGCACATTTATTACAATTAATAAATCAATACTGGTACATTGCTGTTAACTAAAGTTTACAGGTTACTCATATTTTTGGTGAAGATTCTTTCTGTCCCCAGGACCTTATCTCAGATGCCACATCACATGTAATCGCTGTATTGTCAGAGGCTCCTCTTAGCTCTGTTTAAATTAAACAAGCAAACACATTTATTGTATGTATGGGTGGGTATGTGCCTGCACCAGGCCTGCTGCATGAACAGAGGTTAGGGGACAAGTCACAGGAGTTCATTCTCTTCTTCCATCCTGAACCCCGGCAACTGATTGCAGGCTTGGTAGCATGAGCCTTTGTTGTCAGCCTTGGTAGCACGAGCCTTTTCCCTTGAGCCATCTTGATGTCCCCTTGGCTGTGCTTTTAAAAGGCAGTGTGAGCCATTCTGTACTAACAGACTGGTTTTAACTATAAGCCTACTGCGCACAGGACCTACAAAGCCGCCCCTTATATTCCAAACTTCATCTGGTTCTGTCCCTATGAGCAACCACTTGGAAGCTATGAATTGTTCTCTAGATAACATTAGTCTTTGTAGGCTTGGTCCCTCCCTATGTTTTCCTTTTCACCTCTCTGGGACCATTTCCCTTCAGCCTCTGAGGTTCTGAAGTGACCCCATCCGGTAGGTGCTCCATTGTATATTAGATTGCTGAACACCAAGGCCTTCCGCCTGGTCCTTCTGTATCCATCACACTAGTCAGCAGATACACAATAGGCACAGGGAAAACACTTGCCTGTGGCCTGGTGTTTTACTCCTGTGCACACATATACTATCGTGGACCATTCATATGCTTGCTTTTATGCTAGGGTGGCCTTCCTACCCTGAGACCTGGAAAAGGTAAACAGAAAACTTCTACCATGATAATTGAAAAGAGGGGAGGGGACTTTGCTAGGAAACAGGAAACAACAGTGTCAACTAGTAGAAGCTCTTCTAAATAGTATTCAACAACTGAAACCATTTCCTCCTCACCAGGAGTCTTAGTTTTCTCTGCATCTCTGCTGTCCCATCTTGGGCAGGGTGTTTGTGACACACATGGGGCACTGTGGCAAGAGATGCTTCAAAGCAAAGCTGCACAGGCAGGCAGAATAAGATGATTTCTGCTACTTAGTTATTGTGTGAGGCCTTTCAGCGTCAGTCCTGAGAACCTTTATTTCAGCAATACATGCAACAGAAGTGGTAAGGTTATTTTTACATATTTTCATGGGTACAATCATAACCAACCCCAATTCTCTCCTCCAGTTCCTTTGGTATCCCTGGCAACATGACCCCTCCTTACCTCATTATTTCTTCATCCTCTCCTTTTTCTTATCTTTCTTTTTCTTTGTTCCTCCTTCCCCCTCTTTCCCTCTTCCTTTCCCTTCCTCTCTTCTTCTCTCTCTTCCTTTCTCCCTTCCTCCTTTCCTCTTCCTTCTTCCTCCTTTCTTAAAACACACCACTAAACACTCAGTGCTGAGAATCAGAGGCTGAATGTTCAGCACTGAGTTTCCTGAGACCAGGGATGAGGATAGCAAAAGACATGTACACACATGTTAACTGCAAAGAAGAATAAATGAAGAATAGAAATATCAGCCCTAGTTATGAACTGTCTATGGCTTTTGTTTTGTGCTTGAGATAGGGTCTCACTATGTAGCCCAGGCTGCCCTTGAACTCATGAACACCCCGGGTGCTTAGATTACAGGTCTACACCACCACACCCAGAACTCATTTGTTGACTTTTTAGTGGTTTCTTAGGAAGAATTCAAGTTAATTCCAGTGTTGGGTTGAAGAATATTAATGATGGATGTTGGGGAAACATCATGCTTATGAACACTAGCATGGCTCAAGACATTCACAAATCATCATTGTTTAGCCTTAAAGCTACAATTTAACACTTTTAGCATAGTTATCCAGAATTTAGCTGGTATGGCAGTTTGAATATGCTTAGCCCAGGGAGTGGCACTCTTAGGAGGGGTGGGCCTTGTTGGAGTGGGTGTGGCCTTGTTGGAGGATTTGACTCACCATTGGAGAGGGCTTCTGCCTGTCTTCATGTTACCATGCTTCCTGCTATGATGATAATGGGACTGAACCTTTGAAACTGTGAGCCAGACCTAGTTTTTCTTCATAACAATTGCTTTGGTCGTGGCATCTCTTTACAGCAATGAGACCCTAAGACAGCTGGCCTCATGAGGATAGCAGTCTATATTGTGGTGACTAAGAGAGTACTACCCCTTGCCTGTTCTGAGGAGCTAACTAACAAGTGTGTTAAACTCAAGGAGATGTGACACAACCCTTATCCTCAAGGATCTTTCTGTCTTGTTGGGAAAACAAGCATTAGGAATGTAGTGAAAAATGTCTGGTGGAGTACCATCAGGATGCTACCATTTGTAGCACAGATGGAAACTAAAGATGTTAAGAAAAGCCCCGTGAAAGAGACAGACATTGGGCGTGATTTCAAGACAGGCAGGATGTTTGCACATCAAAGATTATTCTGTTCCTCACCAATTGGGCATCTCTATGTGCCTCTCTACTGACATTACAGCTCTGTGGGAGGCATCCATGCAGTTAGCAATCACCCAGCACCTCCTTCATCCTAACACATGCGGCATTGTATTCCGAGTGAGGAAGAAATGCAGCCCTTGCTCTTGAGAAGGCAGACCTGCAAACAATTATGCCCTGATGACATCATGCTAGCATGAAAGTCTGGGGAAGGAGGCAGCACCTGGGAGAGTTGAGGACAGTTTCAGATGGGTGTTGATGCTTTTTTTGGTGATTGAATATGAATGAGGAATTTTTCTGAGGGACAAGAATGAAGGAGGAGCAATAGGAGGCTTCCCAGATAGAAAGAACACGCAGCAGCACAGACCTTAGAGATGTCAGAATTTGGGTAAGGCAGAAACAGCCTTAAAAAGCAGTGTGCCTTTTACGAGTGAGAAGCCCATAGGCCTGCTACTACAGCTGTTGGTACTTCACTGGAGTGGTTTGTGGAGTGTGTGTGATACCCTGATGCCACCACTTCACCCTTTCTTTAAATAGGGTCTCTTTTAAAGGTCTTCAAAGCCAAGTAGACTATAGGCTGGCTGGCAAGTGATCTTTAGAGATTTTTTTTTGTCTTTGCCTTGCTGTCTCTGGGGCAAGTGTGTGCCATAGCTGGCTTCTTTCAGGTGGGTTCTGAAAGTTGTATTTGGACTCTTGCAAGTGCTTGCTGAGTCATCTCCCTGGCTCCTGGAATGCTGTGTGCAAGATGTGTTGTGTATATGTGCACATGCATGCGGATGCACATGTGTGTTTTGGTACATGTGCCGACAGGTGCATGTTGCACATAGAGATTGACAGGGGCTGTCTTCTGCGCTGCTTCCCACCTTATAACTGAGGCATGTCTCTGGTTTGAACACAGAGAACTAATTCAGTTAGTCTAGCTGGGCAGCTTGCTTTAGCGATCCCTTGTGTCTGCCTATAGGGTTCTGAGATTAGATGTGCCATCCCTGTTTGACATTTTCCTAGATGCTAAGGATCCAAACTCCAGTCCTGCCACGTGTGTAGCCATTGCCAATTGAAGCATCTTCCCAGCCCCTCTCCCCTGCAATGCTTTTAAATGAGACTTTATAGAACAAATTTGGGTTTGTATCAAATAGGATGATGGGACCGAGATTTCTCCTATACCCCTGCTCATAATTTCATGAACTCCTTCAATTATCAACACCTCCCAACCACAGCAGTACAACCACGGCCACCCTAACTCTCTGGTTTCTGTCAGGATTCTCTGTTGTATGCTGTGTGCGTTTGGATAAGCTCATGCCATGCATCAACCATCACAGTCAAAGTAAAATGAGATAATGCTGCTTTCCTGTTCGAATGCCCTCAGATCCTCTGTGCTCTGGCTGTTCATCTGTCTTTCCTGACAACAAGCATATGACATCATATGTCACTGGGAATATGCAAATGAAAAGTTCACTGTTCCCAGGGGAGCCAGTGATCTTTTTTGCCTTCATGGTTCTAACTCCCAGAATGTCATATAGTTGGAACTATACACGACGTAGCCTTTTCAGATTGGCTTATTTCACTTGGTAATATGCACTTAAGGCTTTTTTTTTTTTAAGCCCCCATCCATTTGTTGTTGTTGCAGCTTGATAGCTCATTTTGTTTTAGCACTGAATAATCTCCCTCTTTCTGGGTATATCACTGTTTATCCCTTCATCTACAGAAAGGCTCCTTGGTTGCTTCCAAGTTTTGCCAATTATGAACAAAGCTGCTGTAAACATTTGTGTGCTGGTTTTTGTATGGACGGAAGTTTTAACACCCTTTGGTAGATACTGAGGAGGGCAATTGCTGGATCATATGGTTAAAACTATGTTTAGATTTACAAGAAGCTGCCAAACTGCCTTCTAACATGGCTGCGCCATCATGAGCTTCAACTCCGAGAGAGAGCTACTACTCTCTTCTTTTGCAGTAGCACTCTTTGGTGTTGAGTTCCAGACTTTTGACCATTCGAACAGGAAAGCGGCAATAGCTCATTTTAATTTGCACATTCCCAATGACTTATGATGTCATATACTTGTTTGCCACCTGCATGTCTTTGGTGAGCTGTCTGTTAACATCTTTGGACCATTTTAAATGGTTCATTCTATATTGCTGAGTTTGACTAATTTCCTTGTTGATTTTCCCATAACGGTCATTTATCAGGTGCATCTTTTGCAAGAATTTTCTACTGTCTCTGGCTTGCCTGTCCATTGCTTCAATAGTGCCTTTCTCAGGTTAGAAGTTTTTTTTTGTTGTTTTTTTTTGTTTTTTTAATTTTAACAGAGTCTAGCTTACTGATTATGTCTTTCACTGGATTATGCTTCTGGTGTTATTACTAAAATGTCACCATTAAATCTTAGGTCATCTAGATATGCTCTGATGTCATTTCCATGGTACTTCCTGTGATTCCTCATGTTACTGTTGGGAGGTTCCCTGTGGCCACCTGAACCAGTGATGATAAGGGTCTGAACTAGGGGATTTCCCAAAGGATGAAACAAGTTATATCCGTATCTTCAGAAGGTGGATATATAGGACTGACTGTAGATTACAGAGATGGCTCTGTCTGGACTAATGTCCAAGTCTGTAAATTTAGCAAAATGCTGTTTTGATAAGTTTTATCAAATACAATAAAAGGACAAGAAAAGTTTGTAATTTTAGAACAAGGGAACATTTAGACATCCCAAGATATTTGAGGCATTTGAGGGAAAGGCCTAATAGACAGTTGAGCATAAAGGCTTGCAAGTTAGAAGAGATGTCTGGACTAAAGATGTAGAAATGAGAAATATCTAGTATCTTAGGTGCCTTAGTCTTAGAAAAGAATGCCCATAACACAAGAACATTAGGAGAAAGGATGTACAATAAGAAGAGAGAGGACTGCCCATAATATTCTTGAAAGCATTCATTGTGGGGCAGGCAAACCAGAAGTAGCTGTTCCAGAAGGAAACTAGTAGAGAGTGATGTCATAGAAACCCTGAGATGAAGGGCTGAGGAGATAGCTCACTTGGGAAAATACTTGCATCGCAACTATGAGGATAAGAATCTAATGTCCAACGTTTATATAAATAGCCCAGCAAGCAGTGTGTGCCTGTAATCCAGGCATGAGGGAACAGACAGGAGGATCCCCAGGTCTTGCTGAACAGCTGGTCTAGTCCATTGGTGAGTACCAGGTTCAGTAAGAGACCCTGCCTTAAGAATAAAATGGAGAGGACTGTGGAGATGGCTCAGTGGTTAAGAACACAAACTGTTCTTCCAGAGGTCCTGAGTTCAATTCCCAGCAGCCACATGGTGGCTCACATCCATCTGTAATGGGATCTAATGCCCTCTTCTGGTGTGTCTGAAGATAGCGACAGTGTACTTACATACAATAAATAAATAATTAAAAAATAAAATAAAGAGCTACAGAAGAGGATACCCGAATGCTGGTCTTTGGTCTCTACACTTGTTCACATCGAGACAAGGGCATGCGTACTCATACACATGCATGCCAATATCCACACCTCAACACTGACACACATCCCTGCCACACCCATCAAGACATAAGAGTTCTGTGAAGAAAGGAGAAGCCAGCAGTGTCAAGAACATACAGGAAATATCTGGAGGCAGAGGCAGAAGGATTACCGCAAGTTTGAGGCCAGATTGGACTATGTAATGAGCTTCACATTAGTTGGGATACAGTTTGAGACCCTGCCTCAAAACAAATCAAAGACCATAATAGCTTCCAAACACCAAAGTTGTTAGTAGCTTCAGTAAGACAGTGATAAATGTGATATGCATGAGGTGGTGGTGTATTTTAGTCAGCCCTCTCTTTAACTAAGAGCCCAGAACACACACACACACACACACAGACACACACACACACAGACACACACACACACACACACACACACACTCACTCACATACTTTCTTAGAATTTCCTTGAAGCCAGATATTTAACATAGGGCCTGGTATCTGAAGAATGCCATCAAAACAGCAGCTACACTTCAGTGTTTATTCTGGCAAGAATGTCTTCAGATATGCTTGACATTCCTTGGGCATCTTTAGCAGATATAACTAGTTATGGTATAGGCTGTACATGTTCTTAGTTGCCTTTGGATTTGGAAACAGCAGAAGTGGCCCTGGTGCTTGCAGCTTCCTAGCCACGGTGGCTTCTGACATAGATGACTCTCTAGAGCCTAAAGCTTCTCGTGGAAGCAGCTCTGTTTGGGTGCTCTGTACTGCAGTGGGGCTTCAGAAGTCACTCCTGAAAATGCACACAAGGACTTGTTCTCAAACATTCCTTATAGTACTTCAAGCCTTTTACTATGGTGCAAAAGTTATCCCTGCTTAACTAGAATGGACAATGCTCTAGACAGTGAACAGCAGAGAGTCTTAAAATTTTTTTTGGAGTTGGCATGAGATAGGCTTTATTGGGAGCCTTGGGTGGATTTACAGGAAACAGAATCCAGTATCTGTTGAAAAATCCTGTAGTTTCCCAGTAAACTACCAATGTCTTGCTGCCCTGTCTTATGCTATCGTCCTCATAAAACAGGATTAATTTGTTCAAGTACAAAAGTATTTGTTACTATTTCCTAAGTAGAGTAATACACTGAATACTGAAAAAAGTACACTCTAAGACAAATGATCGGTTAACGGAAATGATGGGAATAAAATTGTATTTCATTATTTAAAAAATAAACTTAATTTTTTCTTCTTAATTTGTATTATGGAAAACCATCCAAAGATGACCTCCATTTACATTTCTAAATGTATACACAAACTTAATACTACATAGAATTTTCATGACTTTATTATTGGCCTTTTTCTGTGCTCTTGAATACATCTCAGAAATGTGAATTTTTAATGGCTACATAATATTGAATTATACAGATAAATCATAATTTGTCTAATCTACTCCTATAATTCGATCAGTTTTTAATATCACAATTAGAAACAGTAGTGCCATAGATTAGTGTACTGGGCACAAATGCTCTTGGGAATAGCTATACTGGAGGGTAGGAAAGAACACAAAGGGGCCTGCCAAGAAGACGCCAAGCTTAAGATGTTCTTAAGTCCTCAGGAAGTGAGGCCACTTGAGGAAGGAGTGAGGGAACAGAAAACAGGCACAGGCATTTATAAACTCATTTCTCAGTTTGCTCTTTGCTTAACAAGACTCAGAAATATTCCTGCTCGAAGAGCTCCTTATAAGGAAATTTCCCTCATCGCACACATAAAAATAAGGTCAGTGGCTTTGATCCAATTAATTTTTTAAGCACGTTATCATTCTTGAGATCATGCAGTGATGTGTGAGTGTGTGTGTGTTTTAATATGATGGCCTAAATATAAGCCTGGCAAAAACAATCTTGATTTAAGCCATAACAGAAACCTAACCCTTCACACAGCAGTGCACTGTTAGAGCTCATGCCTAGATAAGGACACATTTATCTTTCTTTGACTGATCCAGCCTAGAAAGTGAAACTTTGGAGAGCTTACTCAAACACAAAGTGCATATCTGTTGGTGCGCGGGCAGGTGGTAGTTCTCTCTAGCAGGATTAGGACAGACTAGAACAAGCCCATGACAGGGCCTGGGAGGAAGGCTGAATCAAGAGGTTTTTAGTCCGCGGGAGTTCTCCAAGTTTCATGCACTCAATGCAGGCTGCAGGCTGGAGCATTAAGAACTTCTTCTTCGTCTTCTTCTTCGTCTTCTTCTTCTTCTTCTTCTTCTTCTTCTTCTTCTTCTTCTTCTTCTTCTTCTTCTTCTTCTTCTTCTTCTTCTTCTTCTTCTTCTTCTTCTTCTTCTTCTAAGCTATTAGTATTTTCTCTGCAAAATTGAGGCACATGGTGCTCACATTCTGGGTTCCTTCAGTTCAGATGTATTTCTGGCCCAGCATTGCTAGAATCAGCAATTTCACTGAGCAATATCCTAAAGAGGCCATTGGATCTGCCCATCTCCCCATTTGCAGATTAGTGTTCGAGAGGAAATAGAGTGCCCTCACTAGTATTTTCTTAAGTAATTTATTAAAAGCAAAGGAATAAACCGCACAGGATTTTCTGCAAATGTCTGATGGTGAGAAGTGGAAATGGTTTGAAATTTAAAATGCATCCCAGCCCCTGCAGGTCAGGATATACCTTTGTCAGGACTGTAATTGATACTTCATAAGCCAATATTTATAAGAGGATTTAAAAGCCATGGTGATGGAAAGGCTGTGTAAAGTTGTACCATAGCCTATTCACCTATATATAACATCCTCATTTACTTAGATCCATTACAAAAAAAAAAATGAGTTTCCCACTGGCAGACACATCCTACGATTAAGATGCGGAGTACGGAAATTCACATGTTATTTAAGGAAATATGCCTTTCATTTCAAGTTGGTTCGGCGACAGAGAGAGCTGAGCAGTGTTGCACATTTCTTTCCATTCTGCGACTCGTATGCAGTTACAGGTCTGGCTAGAAGATGTTTGTAGGAATCGGCATCAGGAGAACTTGGAAAAAGTCACAAACTTGGCTTTGAGCATTTCCCAGCTTAATGCCAGTTTGGTAAGATGCTACACATTCCGAGGAGAACTAAGTGCAATACTCTAAACAAAAATCAGCTAAGCAAAATAGGTTGTTTGGTTGTTTCTCCTTTGCAATGGGAAGTATATTATGTCTGGTCTACACATTCCACAGAGATGTTATCCGGAGAGGAACACACACTCGTTCAAACCATTATTTCTGAAGTGTTTGTTTTCTCTAATTTGACTTCAGTAATTTTGTCAAATAACTGGGTACTCAGCTTATAGACTAGCACAGAACATCTGCTCGTTTAGAAAATACAGCAAATAATTTATTTTAAAAGTAACGCTGGAGTAAGCTTTAAACCATCCTATGCCCACATTTTCTTTCTTCCCTTGCAAATATCACAAGTTAAAACGGAAGCTCTTCAAGTCTCTGCTAGCTTGGCTACATTTACAGTTGTAAAAGTTCTGGTGCATGGAGTTTCCATATATACCTTGCCCATGCACACCTCATTAGCCGAGTAATCGTGCATAGGTAGTTATGATTTTATAGCTGAGTGACAAAGATAGCCACATAATCTGTAATCTGTTCTGTATTATGAAACCATAAACTATTGTGATTTAAGCATGAAATCTAATGCTAGCCCTATCTGTGTACTTTCTGTATGTACCCTGGGTCATGGCACCTTAACAACCTGAACTATCTCTGTTATGATTGTCTTTGCAGAAAATAAATTCAGACATCTCTTGCCAGCTCTGTTTGTGTCTGGGCATAAGATACAGTTACCATAGAAACCATGATTGTGGATACAATTTTACAAATTTGGCTCCATCTCTCTGATGCATGTGTGCATGCCTGTGTGTGTGTGTGTGTGTGTGTGTGTGTGTGTGTGTGTGTGTACGTGACCATAAAGGTGCCTTGCCAATAAGCTTTAAGAGCAAATTCTGGCTCTGTGTCTTTAATTAAAGAGCCAGACACTATTTCTCATTTCCTTTCCCCCATCTGTCTGCCTACAAATGGAGATATTGAAACACTTGGCTGAAATGCCGTTTCATACTAGAAAGGACAAAAGTCTGATGAAAAGATCGGGGGTAGGGTAAGAGAATGAAAAAAAGCATTTCTTAAGAAACCTGCTCATCACCTGTCCTGTGTTCTCCAAGGGTGCAGTGTATAGGGATTTGGTGGTGTTCAAAGAGTCTAGGTACACAGTAGTGAGTAGCGTTCATTTACTTAACTTTATTTATAATTATTTCTTGGGTCTTTACAATGAGTTACTTATTTCTAGCTGTTTCATTTTCTAGTATCTCATGATGGGCCCTTTATTCATCCAAAAAAAAAAAATGACCTTCAAAATGTGTCCAAATATCAAGTTAGAACAGGTATTCACATTATTTATCCCTAGTTTGTGTCACTCATTCAACTGATAAAAGGTTTCCATTCATCAAACCTTCTAGCATAGTTCATATATGTCCTCAGTGATGAAACAGGTAAATACATGTCAATTTTCAGTTCTTTCTTCAAAATGTTGATTCTTTCTGTTTCTGTCAGTGAGCAAGTTCTGGTCACTGCCTGTACCATTACTAGAAAGAAAGGGACCTTGAGGACAGTCTATTAGCCTTTCTGCCTCTGCCTCATTCGCATAAGGAACTGGGAGGGAAGATCTACTTAAGTGGCTTGTTCTGGGCTCAGACCGTCGCAGGGCCCCAGGCTTTGAACAGAGGTGTGTCTAGCTCCAAAAGCAACATTCATTCAGCTGACAACACTGCCTCATATTTTCAGCAGGGAGTATCGTACTTAAAATTTTCTCTTGCTTCTACTTTCATCCCACCATTGGACTGAAGTCGGGGAATGAAGTTGAATTAGGAGATCAGATCCCTTCAATGAACCCTGGAAGGAGAAATAAGGAGACACATACCGGTGGCTGTTTGCAAGCACTTGATTTATCATGGTTGTCCTAACCATAATCACAACCAATGGTGGCCTAGTAACACTCATTTTACATAGATGCAGGAAATCATATATGCACATGTGTGTTTTGTTTCATAAAAGCAATTTCTAATAAGATGCTATGCTTTATAAAATAGCCTAATTTATAGACAAACTTGTAGGTTATTCATAAATGGGTATTGGTTTATTAATTAATAGAAGACCTCATACTGGAAGTTTCATGCATGCTGGGACAATGTCTCCTTTTGTATCACTGAGTTTTCAGGGCCTCAGCTATCACACACACACATATATATGTATGTATACACACACATATATGTATACACATACCCTTTTGAGTTGATGAAATAGAAGTTATCAGTTATCAACTCAGAGGAAGCCAACAGATCAGATTACTAGATTCTTTAAATGCTAGTTATGTTTTTGAACCAACTTGTTAAATCGAAAAGATACTACCAACATGTGTTTCTTTTATCTTTATGTGTGTGATGTGCAAGCATGTTTGTGTATATGCATACATGACTGTACATAGTATAGATGTGGAATTCAGAGGAAATCAGTTATGGTCACCCAACTTGTTATGGAACTGTGTCTTTTTTTCCTTCTCCACTTGCATCTGCCATGCTGGTTGGCCTGAAAGCTTGCATGGATCCCATCCTGCCACTGGAGTGGTGTTGGGATAAAGACACATGCACCAGCTTTTTGTGGGCTCTGGGGATTTGAACTCAGGCCTTTGGCTTGTGTGACAAGCCCTTTACCCACTGAGCCACTGCCCGTTCCCCACTATAACAACATGTTTTTAAGAAGCTTTACCCTTATGAACCCTGTTCCATGCCATATTTTATTTACACAGTCTTGTTTTTTACCATATCCAGTTACAAGTAACAGACAATGAGCTACAAACCTTTTTATCCAGATTTCAACTTGGCTCTGGAGTACTAATTAAAATGACCAGGAATCTTAGTTATATAATTGATATAATTTACAGATCTGCATACGATCCAGATAATTTTTTTAAACCAGTGGGGGAAGTCTTCCTAATGGACAAAGTTACTTAATACCCTGGGCATGGTACCATGGCTCTGAATGGCTACTTCAGAGAGCATCTATTTAATTAATAAAGTCATATTCATCTGACCATTAATGCTGAACTCAGGCCTTTCCCACTAAATTTATAGTAATCAAGTTATTTTGTGACTGCCCCCCCCCCATCCAATGAGTTCAAGTCCTAGGAAAATGAAGGAGGAAAGGAAGAAGAGGAAGGAAGAGTTACCCAGAAGGAATCAGAAAATGGTTGTTCTTTATGGCAAAATGTAGCTAGAAAACCAAACCAAAACAAACTACAAACATGCACAGACAACTCTGTTCTTAAAAAATAAAACTATCTAGTACATAACATTTTCAGCTTCTTGGTCTGCTATTCAAGGCCTTTACTAACCAACAATAACTCCCATTGCATCTCTTTCTTGCTCACTCAATGATTTGATCCCATCAGAAATTGTTTGGATGTTGGGAACATAGTTTCTGCCCATTTCTCTAGTGTTGTTAGTTCTTCCATAATACTCTCAATGCCATAAACCTTGAGGACAGTGGTTCTCAACCTATGCATCGTGACCCTTTGGGGAGATTGAACGATCCTTTCACAGGGGTCACCCGAGACCATTGGAAAACACAGATATTTACATTATGATTTATAACAGTACCATAATTAAAATATGAAGTAGCAATAAAAGTAATTTTACAGTTGCTGGCGGGGTCACCACAACCTGAGAAACTGTATTAAAGGGTCACAGCATTATGAGGGCTGTGGGTGCTCTCTGAGAGTTGGATGGATGGATGGATGGATGGATGGATGGATGAAGAGAGCAACACAAGTGGTCACCCCTATCCCCATCCATATGACAGGCACAAACACAGGTGGACCACTAATAAATGGCTCATGAGAAAAAGATTCTGCAGAATGTAGCTAGATCAGTGACCATTGGTACACATCCTCGAAGGGGAGGTGGAGATTATGAAAGGAAAAATAAAAACTTCCTGAGGAAAAAGGCAAAGGTTGACGAAGAGAATGGGATTATTATGGACTTTGCCTTGTGTTCCAGCCCAGCTCTGAGTACACAGGTAATTCCTGTTCTAAACTTTTCTCCCTTAATCAGATTCTTCAGTCCACCAGAACTCTCCTCCTGCATCAGGCTAGGAAATGCGGATTTCGTTCTTCTGATCAGAAGCAGACATCATCTCAGTTTCAAAGTCTTTAAAATGTGATTATTTTAAGTCAACATTTTAAGTTAGATTTGATATAATCATTTAATTGGGCATTGATTCATCTACACAGAACTCATTACTGAATTCTTCAATTTCACCAACATAATTTCCTTCCAAATTATCTTTTATCTAGATGCTGGAAGTCCTGGTGCTAGGAAAACTTTGCCAAAAGAAAAAGCTTTTAGATTGCTAATACCAGCGACACACAGACCCATGGAAGATCACTGAAGAACAGTGCATGCTTGCCAACTGCCAGATAGGACTGCTTTTCGCATAATTGATGTCATTCTTGCTGCTCAAGTACCATTTCCATCCTCGGATAATTTCCATTAATAGAGGAAGTTTCTGTAATAATTTTTGCATCTTGCAAAACCACAGTGGCTTCTGGACACCTTTTAATCAAAATAATGGCAGTGGGTGAAAGGGGGATGGTTGGGGGGATGCTGCAGTCCAGGCTTTGCCACTGTTTTCAGTCCCGGAAAACTGTCCACAGGGCCCATTGTGTGGCCTGTGATGGTGTCCGCCAAACCTCCTCAGTCTGATCTGATAGCACAGAACCCTGACGGACTTTTTTTTTCCCAAAAAGAGAAATGTGCATCTAATTAGTATGTTAGACAATTTATCTACAAAGATAGGAAGACAAAATATTTTTTAAAGAGGCAAAGAAAAGGGATGGGAAGATGCAGACAGAAGCTCGGTCTGGTGGAACATGCTAATCATACAAGCTGAAGCGTGGCAGCAAGAGGGGGCGATGGACCAGCTGCAAATCCTAACCTCAGACCTGATAGCACATCATTTTAAAAATTCTTCAGGGAAACAAGTGGAGGGGGAGGGGGATGGGAGCGGGGGAGGGGGATAACATTTGAAATGTAAATATAGTGAATATCCAATAAAATAATTAAAAAATATGTTGTTACAAAAATCAAGAACTCAGCTCAGCTTAAACAATTATGCAAACAGACAGCAGCAACAACAACATCAGTTCAGGTTTCTCCCATGACTAAGAGACAGTGTAGCATGGTGGTAGCAGGCAGCCCTGCAAGGGTAGGGTGGGAATACTAGGGTGTGTGTTGGGTATGGTGGCATATGGGACCGATGTGGATGGACAGATGTGACACAGAGCTCACATTTTTAGGCGCCCTCTCCTGAACGTTATCAGCTGAACAGAGAGAAATGAAGACAGAATAGATAGAAGCAGGTGCCTGCTGGGTACCGTTTTCCACTGTTCTAGAGTCACTTTCGGTGCAGTAGAAGGAAGCATCACAGCCTCACTCTTCTTTGCCAAAGGTGGCTTTGAAGAACTTCACCCGAGTTGCATCTGCTCACACTTGACTGGCCTTGTGCAGTCTAGCTGGCAGAGTGCGGAGCTGTTACTTGGGCTAGAAGCTCCTACCCTGTGCAGTAGTAACCTGGGGAGTGGGGAATGCTCTGGACGGGGGAACTGTGCTAGAGATCTTACTAAAGTTTGAGAACCAGCTCCATAAATTGGGCAGAAATGATACAAAAATACTATGTGTGTTTCAATAGTTCCTGATAAATAGATAAAAGAGCTCATGTCTGGGGGAAAAAGCTGCCACTTTCTGAGGACTCTGGTAGGCACTGGTGAGGGGTCACAGTGACCAGTCAAGGGTGGCTTCCAAGTGAAGAAAGAAACTTATGGACATCTGACTGTGGGCTTGGTAGGGCTGCGTTCACACCTAATTTCTCTGACGGATCCATACCGATTTTCAAAATATCTGTCCTGTTTTAAAAATTCACAGTTGCAGCGTTCATTGTCTCTCTCCGATATAAATATAGAACGAGTGGTGTGTAATCTGAAACCACATTCGTAAAGGATTTTCGCATCAATAAAAGAATATTCTTCTGTATTGTCAGACTTGATGGGTGCAGTTACCGTGATCAAGAGAAAAACAGGCACCGAGCAAGTAATGTAAGGCCAGCGTGGACTTTGAAGAGTAAGGCTTGGCAGGAAAGGTCAGGAAGACAGTGCTGTTTGGTACCTCCATTCTTAAAGCGTGCTCCATCCAAACTAATTACAATGGGGAAGTCTGGAAAAGTTTATCACGAAACTGAGAGAATAGCCTTTGGCCTACATGGACGGTCATTAGGAGTGAAGACTATAGGTATGAGCCTACCCACACCACTCACTAACCACTGACCAAGTTAACTTTTGAGCTTCCCTTTAGTATCTGTGATTAATACTAGGACTTATTCAGATGTCTGTCATGAGGATTAAACAGTATGATACATGTAGACCACATGATCATATGTAGTATACTTGTGTGTTCAGTGCAACTTTTATTGTTAATGCAGTGCCAATCCACTTAGCCTTTCTCCTGGTAAGAAAAATAACATGGGTCAATTTCTTCCATGCACTCTAGATTTATTTCTATAAACTTTTAATAAGATCTAGCTAAGACATAGAACTTCTAAGATTCTTCAGTGTTGTGTATAACAGTTTCAGCCAAGATTAAAACATTCCATCCTGCAGGAAGCTCCTTAAACAAGGAGGTAAACAACGTGAGTTAGCTTTAGGAAGTCCCTGAAACTGACAAGATTCACTATGCCAGTGGTCTATTCAGATAGAAGGAAGCTGAGCTGCAAGAAAGCCTGAGGGAAGAGAAAGGCTCTAAAGAAAGCTCCGGGATCAGGATAGATGACTAGATGAAGTGGAAATCAGCTGAGCTGCCTAGAAGATGGTTATTTCAGAATCACTGGGGAAGGACACTCTGACAGGTTGAGCCACCTGCAGACTGTGTAGGTGTTCCAGGCTTTCCAGCTAACCTTAACCCTAACCCTAGCCCTAACCCTAACCCTAACTACCATGTTGGGTGGGCCTTGGTAATGCAGATATTTTTGAGTAATTTCTGCTATTCTAAGTAATCCTTCACCCATATTCCTGTATGTTAACCCTAATAAAACTCATTGTTTCACCAATTGGACTTTGGTGGAATCTGTACTTTGGTCTGTTGTGGCCTCCCTATCTGAGGGGAAATAGACACTGGTGTGTCTCCTCAGGGAAAGTTCTGTCACACAACATTTGGTGATACTGTTTCCAAACCAGCATTGAATGTGGAGAGAGTGAGGACATGGAATTTCTACTTTAATAACGATTATTCTGTGTTTCAATGACATTTTTTAAATTCCTCATGGTTTTCTGCATCATAAACATTTTGAGAATGAACAATTCTATCTTGTTTATACTGTATCTCTTCTTTCTGGAAGTGGAGGTTTGACACAGAGATTCAATATGTCACCCTTGCTGGCCTGGCACCCACTGTGTAGACTACACTAGCTTCAAATGTATTACAACACTACTTCTGATGTCCAAGTGCTGGGATTATGAGCGTGCACCACTGCACACTGGCATCCATATCTGCCTTTCTGTTTGTAATGCTTCTTCTCAGGCACACATTACATGCCTAATAAATAAAGACTAAAGTAGAGACTAAAAGAAGTAATCTTAAAGGCAGGCTGTAGCCTAGGCAGGTAGAGAAACACATAATGCTCAAGTACCCCCAGAAAAAAGACTTGGATTAATTTCGTTAATCTACCTTAAGAGGCTGATGGCATCTGGACACAATGTTCCAACTCAGGTGGGAATATTCGCTCCACGAATGAAGCCAGGAGACCATGCTTAATATGATTTATGCATTTAATAGAATCACTGGAAAGTAGGCACTGTGTGACAAGATTGTGGGCTTAAAGGTAAATACCATGGTTGTGTGTACAGTCCTCATGCTCATGGGGAGAGGACAACAGAGCAGTTTTGTGCAGAGGCAGGGCAAGTCCACCTCCACTTACAGACATCAGCTTCAGATTCTGTATTCTCACACTCTACTGTCACCAGTAGAGTTTTTTACGTGAGTGGAAACTCCGGAGTCAGCCCTGCAGACGGGTGGACAGCCTGTCATTGTTGTTTCCAAGTCAGAAAGTAGCTTAGCATCTGTGTTCAAGGACATGTCGGTTCAGATATATTCTTCTAGAGAGATGAGGGTACAGACTACACAAAAGAGCATCATGGAGCAAATTGCAGGCAGATAAGACAAAGAGAAGAAACGGGAAGAATCCAACACTCAAAACCATTTTCTGTTAGCAAAGAAATAAAACTCCAGCTCTGGTAACTAAACAACGGATATGTTCCTTGAGTGCTGTTCGGATAATTTCTCACACTTCAGGAGGTTTTTCATCTACTTCCTTATAGGTCTGTTCCTTATGTTCCAGAATAGCATGCATGCTGCCTAGCAAGTGATCTCACGATAGACCATCTAGCACTGCTTTGCTTGAGTTTGGTGGGCTCAACTGGAGAACTGTGATGTAATTTACAAGCATCAGCCTAATGCCTCTAACATCTTCAGATGTTGGCCAAAGAACAAGCAGGGATACTACTCATCGATATAATGAAATTAAGAAAAGCGAAAATTTAGGATGGATATTGCAAAGAACTTTTTATGGTGTAATCCATTAGGATGAGGGATAATTTCCCAGGGGGGGGGAGTTGATTTATATGTTAGAAAATGTATCCTGCCCATTCGTAACGTATTTGTGACAAATGTAATGCCATGTCTACCTATAAATCAGATTTACCTTCTGCTAGATGCCCCGGAGTCCATCTTACTGAAGGCTATGCTTATGGGCACTGACCTGAGAGAAATTAAAATCCAAAGGGCCCAATTACTAAAAATATTCAATCATTGTAATTGGACTTCAGTATGGAAAATAACACCATTTTAATCCAAGTTACTGGGAAGGAAGTAGAGTGAGCTGCATCATCTCATAGTCAATTGGCTCAATACAGCCAAAAGATGCAGCTCTCAGAGTGTCTTCCCCAGGGACCGTGTGAAACTTGCTCTTACTTTGCAGGCAGCAAAGCTACATAAATTATACCAGCAATGCACAAGTGAATCCCTGACCAGATGAAGACCAATGACTTAGACTTATAATGTTCATGGGGGAGACATCATTTTCAATTTGAGAGCCTTCCACTGGGAACAACTCATCCAAACAAAGGGTGAGCGGAATCATCTTTCCTTGGGAACAGAGATCAAACACGCCATAACTCAAAAAGCATCGACACTCTGGTGAGTGGGGGCAGGAGAATGCAATGTGTTGGGAGAAACAGGAACAGAGACTCTCTCATTCCATTCTTGGGACCATAGTGATATGTGCTTCAGAAGGTAATAAAGTCAATTTTTAGAAAACTCAACCTTCTAAATACCCTGCCAGACTTTCAGTGGCATATAGTTCAGTTAATGACTGATACTCTCTTGCCTACCCTTGACATTCCTACTTAATGAGAATTAAAATACCTGTCCAAATCGTGTATCTTCAAGGTCTCCCACTCATTGTCCAAGTATTAATTATAACCAAATTGAAAAGAATGAGTTACCAAAGGGTTTGAAATCCACTCTTGGTTTCCTTAGGCTTGTTGCTATGACTTTATTGAACGTTCCCTGACTATTTCTCCAGTCCATCCTGTGGGTCAATACAGTACAGCACCAGTGGTAAGTGTACAATCAGTTGAATAAAGCCCTAGAGAATGTGCTTTAGTATAGACTCCTCCCCAAAATGACCAGAGTGTTTCTAGGAGTCATTGAATCAAGATACCATTAAAAATAGGAGAATTTTGCTAGTGCCTATAATGAGGTTAATGCCTCACATCAGGATAGCAGGAAGCTTAGAGTCACCTCATCCATAAAGAAAATGGGTAAGGCCCCAGGAAAAAAACAAACCTTTTCCCTGGATCCTGTCCTCAAGTACCCTGTCCCACTTAAGTAGTATGAATTAAAGAGATTCATTGCATCAATATTCTCAGAGATTTTAGAGGCAAACATCTCATTACACCACACATAAATAAGATGTGACATAAATGGTTCCATCACTGTGTGTGGTTTTATCAGAATACCCACAGATCATGATGTACAACATTGGACACTAAGCTTTGTATATCCAATAGACTTTGAACAACCCTTTGCACTCATCTCAAGTGGTTCTGTACCATGACATCTTCTTTGGGGCTGGATGGGGTACCCAAATATAGAGTTGAGGATTGATGTCGGTCCATTTTGCTTTCTGTTGGCTGTATACAACTCTGAGGATGGCTACTCAAGGATAGAACATGCTACAAAGAAAGGATGGATGGCTTGCTCATTTATGGGTGGATAGTTCATTGTGTTGCCATGGTAACATCAGAAGGGAGAAGGACATATTCAATTATAGGGCAACACATCTACCATAGATATACAAAAGATATTTATGTTGTTGCCAAAAGATATACATGGAGGGATTCTACCTTAACCTGGATATGCCCTGCTGTATTTTGGAGAGACCATGAGCCACAATTTTAAGCTCTGAAAATCATTGCCTACCCAAAGTCTGAACTTAGAATATAACTATGAATAGTGTCAACCATTTTTGAGATTTGTTTTTCAAATCTTAACTACCCCCATATTGTAAATGTAGCTTAGAAAACAGATAACCACGATGGGTAAAAATGGTCAGGCCATCTCTTCTTGTTATGTTCCTTGTTTCTCCTTTTCTTTGCATTTTCAGTTTTTTTGTTTTGTCTGTTTGATTTTGTTTTTCTTTACTCTGAGCTCCACACAGCTCCACTTGCTTCTGATTCTGGCCTCATTTCTCATTATATTTGCTCTCACTGTTGCTCTCTCTGATCTTCCAGATTGCCAGACACTTACCTACCGGTGCATACACATGGTGCTTCTACCTTGTCCAGAGATGCCTTGCTCATCTCCTTGGCCCCCAGCAACCTTTCCTGACTGCACTATCAGACCAGTGCTCCTTGACTTGTGTTGTGCTCTAGCTCCTTAACCTAGCTTCAGGTTTCCTTGTGAGCTGGGATTTACTCTGAACTTGTTTATTGCCTTTTTCTGCTCACAGAGATTCACTCTACAGAGCTGGACTCTGTTTTCTCTCCCCGTTACCCTGAATGATGCTGGAAGGGAGTCAAGAAGCTAACGGTTAAGAGAAATAGTTAGACATCACTCTTCAAAACATGCTGTCTCTTCTTATTTCTTCTTTTTTCTTTTGCCTTTCTGCTTTTTTGCTTTTCATGAACGTGAGACAAACAATAAATACAGTGATCCAATGCAAGCACCCTTTGTACTCTTCGTATATGCCATCACTTGGCCTCACTGGGGGAGGCTGGATCTGTTCTATCTTCAGTCTCTTAGAACATTTTACACTGAAATTTTTATCTGTGTTAGTTAGTATTCTTTTTTTTTTTTTTTTTTTTTTTTTTTTTTTTTTTTTTTTTTGTAAATTTGAGAATAATTCTGGTCACAGGGCAAATCAAATCTTTTAGTTTCTGTTTCTGAGTTTCAAACTGAGTGCTGAAAGCTTTTTAAAATCTGTGTTCTCAAAATTAGTGTAAAAAGTGTCCCTTTCTTTTCACATGCTTAATTTTCATTTATGACAAAAAGTGAGTAGGTGAGCCAGAATGCCTGTAATCCCAACACTAGAGAGGTAGAGACAGGACGCTCACATGTTCAGAGTGCGTGTGTTCAAAGTCAGCATCAGATCAAGGCCAGCTGGGCTACTTGTGATCCTATCTCAAAGCAAAACAAAACAAACAACAATAAAAACAACATCAACAACAATAAACAAAAGTGAGTTAAGAGATTTAGAGAAGTGAAAAACACTGAAAACAAACTTTTACTTTCTACATTAATCTATTCATTCAAAAACGATTTTCATATGCCAAAAAAAAAAAAAAAAAAAAAAAAAAATCTGGTAGTTAGAGGAGAAAAACAACCCATTTCAAACTTCTGTTCAAGCTTGTCTTCTATCAGGAAGGAACGAGCTGTCTAGCCAGGCACTGGGGCATCCCACACACCAGTCCCGAGGTTGACTTGTTTTATTTATGATCATTATTTTTCCCCCTACTTTCCTTTGGGGGAAGGAAATGCAAAAATTAAAATTTATAAATTCAAAACATCCACCTCTTAAAGAGAATGTGTCTAATATTTTCCTTGAGTGAAAAAAAATGGGCAGGGCTTGTTTTGCTTCCTTTTCTTAGAAATGGAAGTTGAAACAGTGATTTTGTGTTATTATGACACTCATCATTTCTCTCTCTAATTTGGATGGTTTTTAATAAAGCTCCATTGATTCTACTGAAAGGAATTCCTCCTGGCAGAAGCAGAACACACGCACTGATTGCTAAATACGTAGCAATTATCATATTCAGCAGCACACTTTAATATCTTATTTATAGATGTATCTATGTATAATTTGCTTTAATTAAGTTGCATTGATTTTAATGACAGGAGCGAGTCTCAGAGAAGGGGGCTAGTGTCATGGCTCTTGGTCTATCATTCTTCAAGATTCAGTCTAGCACCTTCCTGGCCTTCCGTAGGCTTCAGGAAACCCACTCCCAGCCACCGGAGCTTCGGTGAGAATTTTAATGTGTTAACACCTGGAATCTGCCCTTTTGATCAGAGGATGGCGTGCGATGGTGTATAGCAGAGGACTGCCCGCTCCATCGTCAAATGGCTTCGACTGTGCATAATCTCATCACCATCACAACACTGTCTATTGTATGTAGACAATCACTCCCTGTGTATAGCCAGCGACAACAATTTGGCACTGCAATGACTTGCAGCCACATTTCCCCCTGTATTGCCAACAGCATCCGGCGCCTCTTAAGGATCCTGGGAATTGATGCATTTTTGAATTCTTGATTATTTTTCACACTCCCTGCAGGTGAAAGTTCTGAGGGAAAGTAGAACTAGGAACTCATAACATTTGCCCTTCATGACACCCAAGTTTTAATGTGTGTGTGTGTGTGTGTGTGTGTGTGTGTGTGCGCGCGCGCGCGCGCATGCGCGTGTGAGCATATGGAGGTGGGGTGGGGAGACACATCCTAGCTTGTGAGACATAACACAAAGAAACATGAAGATGACAAGTATATTTTTAAAGGCTCTAAAATATTACTCATCATGACCAGAAACAATTTCTCTTTCTTTCTTACTGGATGAAGATATAAACACTGCTTCTATAAATCTTTGCACCTCTGAAGGTGCCAACATTCATTTCGTATAAATTATCTGTGTTCCAATGCCAAGGCATGATCACAAAGGAAAGCTCGGGACACAGCTACGCCTGTGCATTCGCAGATTCTGGTCACCATTTTTCACTCTCTGATTATTGCTACAAGTGTTGATTAATAGTGGTGTTCACGCTGCTAGAATGCATTTCCCTGGAGGTGCAGAAAACGTTCAAGGGGGAAAAAAAGCCAGAAAGAAGGAAAGATAATAATCAAGCTACCCTTCCGCTTCTCCGTAATAACCCTGTGGAGGGTGTGCAAATCATGGCTCCTGATGATCGTGCTAGCAGCTCCTGAGACATTTCACTCAGAGTGTCATCCATATGCATCAGATCACCAATTTGTCAATCAGTTTATAAGGCAATTAAATGTTCCCTAATCCCTCTGCCTCCCTTTGGGAAAGGATAAAATGATATACGCAGCAGGGCTCCAGGAGCAGCATCAGAACATTTCATACCCAGGGCCTCTCCTGGGTCTCACTGCCCCGTGTGACTGTTGGATGTACAGCCTCTGTGACAATGAGCAAGACTGGAATTCACCAAGGCTGATTACCTTAGGACTTACTTCACTCTCATCCATAAAGCTCTTGTTTTACCCATGGAGGGAAATGAATGAATTGAATTTAGAGGGCGAGAATATTTCTTAATAAATGCAACACCGGTGGAAACACAGAAACACAGATGGAGATATGGTGGCGGGAGTGGGGGTGGGAAGCTTGGTGACAAGGTTGCTTAGACTTCAGCTGGATCTGAGGTCTGTTCGCAGTTGTTTAGACCTGAGGGCCTTTGAGCCTGAAGGCTATCAGTTTCCTTTGTCCAGCTCAGTGAGATGGTTTCCGGCTTCCTGTTTCTCTCTCTGGGTGGCTTTGCTTATCATTAATCCTGTGGTGTGTTTTTGTTCTCCTAACTCTTAATCATCTCTAATGAGGAGCAGACCAGCAATGGCCACCTTTTCAGCTTCCCTCTTGATTTAAATGGAAAGACTAATTAGTATAAATTATGGTCAAAGATCTTGAATCCCTCCTAAGAGTTGGAAGGAGGCAAGTGAGCAAGCTTATAGCATGAGATCCTCCAGCACTAAGACACACTTAGCTCCTCCTGGTACAGACAGATTTGGAAATCAGGTAAGCTTTTCCATAAAGTCTTTTTTTTAAAGGCCGTAGTCTATATACAGGCATTGCAATCTTACCATTCTAGTCATAATGCTTAAACTTTAACAACCCATCTCTCATCTACTCCACTGGTCCTGCACTTGTATTTGATAGTAGTGATTACACAGGTGGTGTGTGCCTCTATGTTCAGCCTCTACTTTAGTTCAGTTTTGCATTACTTAGCATTGTCTCTGTATGGCCTATCCAGAAAATCATATATATATATATATATATATATGTGTGTGTGTGTGTGTGTGTGTGTGTGTGTGTATCTATATATATATATATATATATAAAGAGAGATATGTGTGTGTATGTGTATATGTGTGTATATATATCTATATATATAGAGAGAGATATGTGTGTGTATGTGTATATGTGTGTATATATATCTATATATCTATATATCTATATATAGAGAGATATGTGTGTGTGTATGTGTATATGTGTGTATATATATCTCTCTCTCTATATATATATATAGAGAGAGAGATGTGTGTGTGTGTGTGTGTGTGTGTGTGTGCACGTAACTGACTCACAAAAGCTAATACCAGATAAGATATTCTTTGGTATTTGATAAAAACCTTGACTCGTAGCCTCCTTATTATCCACAAGCCAGAGATGTGTTGTCCCACTCTGAGTGGCCCTGGCTCCTCGGGAGTATTAAGTGCTCCCCTCCCAAGGTGGTGAATCTCAGGCAATTGCAGTAATAGATTCTGAACTTAGCCACTGCACTAACCAGAGCATACTGCACCTGGAAGAAAGCAGGCCGAACAGGAAAGGAGGAAATCAAACCAGAAAATAAGGAGTCAATGAATTTCTAAACCATTTTACAGCCTCTACAGAGTCCTTACTATTATTACAATTGAACAGGTACCTTAAAGGTGGCATTTCATAAAAGTGAAATCAATGACCTCAAGATGCTGGTACCTACTCCTCTTTGAGAGTCCTTGTGGGTAGCAAAACACAGGTCTCCTGCACGTGAGAATATGACACTTCCCTAGGCTCTATCAGCAACTTGAGTGTGTTGGGGAGAAGTCAGCTGAATCTATAATGAGCTGCAACTGTAGGGTTGGATGTACAGCATTTCTTTTCCATATGCTCCTGTGTTCCCGTCTCCTATCTCTCACTGTGATGGAAATCCGCATACCCCGCAGACAACATTTCTTATTCTCAGCAGCCCTGTTGGGTGGCACCTTCCTTTGCTTGCCTATACCAAGTTGGCAGTTGCTATAGTTTCTCTGTGATCTGGTATTATCTTTCATTTGTGCTACCAGATGGATGCCAGATGGGTAATTGTAGCCAGAACTTCTGCTCTAGGTCCACCCCAGAGCCCATGGGCAGGGAAGGGCCTGTCAGCTGACTTGAAAATGGTGCTTCAAAGAAATACTCCTCAAAACTGTACGCATCTGTTCCCTGTTCTAATGAACTTTACAAAGAAAGAATAGAAAAACCTATGCAGACAAGCTTTATGTAACTAGATGTTATACTTGTAAGAAAAAGGAGAAATGGCCGTCTAGTGGCTTGTGGATGTCAAACTCGTTTCCAGCTAATGGCACATCCAAAAGCCAGCAACTCAAACAGCCGCATCAGGAGAGAAAGTGAAGTATAATCAATGTGTCCCTTTTTCTGTGATAGAGTCCTACTTCCTGAAGGGCACTTTTTACGAAACGTTTTCTGAGGTTAAAAAAAAAATGAAGAAAAAATAGTAAAAGAAATGCAGGCCCGCTGGAAGGCCCGGTGATTCCCAGGGAACACAGACTATATAGCATGAAGTGAGGAGAAAAGCGGAAGGAGCTGGTGTTAGAATTCATCCTTAATCTGGTCCTCTTAAATTGATACCTCGGTTGTCACATCAGACATGTTATGTTAAAAAAAAAATTACTCTGACACATTATCTGCTCGTTTGGTGTGCGTTTCAGCAGTTCATTAGTAAAGTTTATTTTCTAAATTAACCACAAATAAAGTGGGTTTTTTCTATCCATTTGCTCACATAATGCTGTCAGCTATTTTTACCCCCTGGCAGACATCAAAGCAAATCCTTAGTCTATGCTGGGCTCTCTTGCAGAAGTTATGATAAGTAGTTATGTGTTTCCTGGGGTTACTATGGAAACACTTTCTTTTCAGGTCATCCACTTACAAAGATAACATTTGCATTCAAATACGTTGGGAGTTAATTTTTTTTTCTTTTTCTTTTTTACTGTCAAGAGAGGCCATGCCATCCTACATAGGCAAATCTATTATTTCAGACTCCACGAACACTCATGCACTTATTCTAGAAAAATACCCTAATAAGGTGATCACCCTGTAGGTGTAATTGCTGGCAAGTCAGGTATTGACTTGAGCGGTGCCAAAGATAGTGGCCAAATTAGCGAGGAAACATTAGCGCTGACCTGGCAGCTACCTATTCATTTGTTAATCTGTGTGCTTGAGTTCGCATCTTCGCGGACATGGAGGAAATTAGGGGTGATCATACAGAACTGCCAGCAGGTATATGCCTTTTCTTTGGAGAATGCCAGATGATCATGCCTCAGTTTACCCATTTGGGCAATCAAGAATTCAAACCTGTGCACGTTTTTGAGGGGGCAGCGAAACGCTCAGCGTGAGGTTGAGTAAAACATAGGGTGCACACGTGCACAAGGTCTTGTTGAGTTACTTGTGATCTGGTGGCAGGTAGGATTCATCTGTGGTTTACTTCTTGGTACACACAAGAAGTTCTGTAGAAGTACAGATAGAGAAGAGGTGACCAGGCTGGAGCAGCCAGAGGAAGGCTCTGTGGAGGAGCTGACATACACACTGTGAATATCCCTTTCTCCTAGCATGGCTCATGGGCTCGCCATCTTAATTTTTTTTCCCGGATCTCTCACATAGATCACAGACTAGAATTCTACAACCTGGCTATTTGCAGATGAGTCTAGACAAACAGAAGCCTGTCTGTTCATTAAGCTCATCAAAAGCAATCAAGTTGTCTCTTGCGCATTGAGTGCCATTGGCTACTCGCTAGGAAAAGATGAGAGGAAGAAGAAATTTGACTGGATGTGGGGGAACTTCCATTCTGAGCCAGTTAGGATTGTGACCTTCCTCTTCCTGAGAGAGGCAGGAGAGGGTGATGCTCACAATTCCCATGGTGTTTAAAGGGTGTGCTCTCCATGAGAATGGCCTCATGGGTGAGTAATAGAAGGAATGCAGTTGCCATAGAGATTGTGACACAATGAAGGTGATGTCCTTGGTTTGGCCTTGTAATGGAACTAAAATAGGTGGCTCTACTGACTGACCTCTAGAAGGTTGTATATGACAGAAAGAGCCTGGTAAAAATGTCTTTACTGTCTTGGTCTGTTATCACCTCAGAGAAGGCCATTAGACAATGCCATAGTCTACTGAAATGAAAATATTAATGACTTGTTTTATCAGTCCCTCCAACCATCGTCCATCTATATAAAAGAAGCAAGCAGTAAGTTTCTTTCTTCTTAATGGATTCTAGTCACGTACCACAGTATCAAAAGCCCCACTGTAGTCAAAAATGACTGTTCTGATTTTTCCTTTGTCAGAGGCCAGATACTGTTCAATAGAAGGTACTAACATGATTTGTGCTAACCAATGTTCCATGCCGTGTGTGTGTGTGTGTGTGTGTGTGTGTGTTTATGGTTCCAAATAGATTGTTTAATTGTCTGCTCCATTATCTTTCTAGAAGCTGTATTGCATTGCATCAAGCATATTTATCAATAAGAAATGAATGCCATCCCAGGGACTGATTTCTTCAAGGTAACTTTCATTATAGTTACACTTGCTGCTTCTAATGATAGGCTGATGCCTGTGCTGTTTTATTTATAACTGAAACTTCTCTGACTCTTCCATTGTTGGAAAGCCATGTGTATCCCCAAACAAAACTGAGCTTGAAAGGTGGGTACGCATGAGTACAAAAACCACTTAAAATTGCTTTACAGTTAGTGGCCCCCTTTCTTGACTCCACACCACCCCTGAGGGTTGCACATCTCAACTGTCAAAACTATTGAACCCCAGTAATAACTAAGGGCAAAGGGCTAAACAGGAGTTAAAGGGCATTCATATATATTTTAAACATTTTGATGTCAATGCATTCAGCATCTTACATTAGTTTCTTCACCAGACTCTAAAAGGGAAGTAACACAGAATGTGGCATTCACCATGTTGCCTTGAAGTTAAAAATAGGAACATTGTTAGGCAGTAAGCGCCATGGATATAAGATGAGCAGTTTTTGATGAAAGTTGGGTTTGCTGCACACATGGAGAATCATACTTATGGTATTGAGGCCTCAGAGCCCCCACGGATTTTCTTACTGGAAAAGTTCTGGGGGTATGAGTACTCAAAAAGTTTAGGAAAAGGAGTCATGAGCAACTACTCTTGGTGAAACTACCTTGGCATATTGTAACAATAATGCCCATTTATGAATTTGTAGGCATGCATGCACACACATACACACCTGGATAAAATAGTAATAGCTTCACATGGATGCAAGAAACATACCCCACAACAGACACCCATTCGTGGCTCTGAATATACAGAAAAACAAAACTGGATTTATTTTGGCTCATGGTTTCACAGTTTGCAGTCTGTGATCTATTGATGCTATGTCTAGGCAAAACCTCCATGGAGGGAAGGTATGGCAGATGAAAGCTATTCACTCCAGTATAGCTGAAAGCAAAGCTCAGTAGGTACAAGAGATAACACAAATCTTTCTAACATCCCATGTGTGTCTACTTCCTTTAAATAGGCTCCACCTTCCATAGTTCATCTCCTAATCCATTAATAAATTGAACCCACTAAGTCAGACCCCTCAGGACCCAGTTGCTCCCTATAGGCCCCATCACCTACCAACCAAGCCCTGAAGACATAACCTCCAGGGGGCATTGCATATTAATCCATAACATGAAAACAGCCACTTTCATGGAAGTTTGATATTCATTAGAAAGTACAGGTCCAGAAGCACAGGAGAGTATAAGGCCAGAGAAGGACTGGTTTGATTCTACTAGAACTTTTGAGAAAGGATCATGGAGTTCTTTGTTCCTTAGAGTCTGTATAATTCTGTCTGTAGAAATGTAAGGGTTGGGATGGCAGCTCACAGCCCTTTGGCTGAGATTCTCATTGAGCTGTAGTTGTCACCCACAAGAAAGACAAACAAGAACAAGTATTTAATAATGCTGGCTTTTACATGCTCTATTCTAAATCTACAACACAGATTTTCTGCTATTCTACAAATATGGTTTTGCCATGAATACGGTTTTGCCATTAGCTTAGCATGTGCATTGGTTCCCAGTTTAGGAACTAATGGAGCATATAAGCCATCTAACATAAACCACGTTACCATAGGGACCTCAGTTTTAAACAACCGCTTTAATGTAGCTTGATGGATAAAGATAAAGGCCCCTATTTCTACAAGGAATTTCATCTGTACCACAGTCAACCTTACATTCTAATTATTTTCCACATTTTCAGTGTAAATAGCAAAACTAAACCCAAGATATCCCCCTAGCTCTCTGAATTTCTGTGGGCTTTTTCAGCTTAGTCCTATTTGACATAGAAGCAGAAAGTGGTTTTGTTATCATAGTTTGCAAAGATGATGCTTCTTGTACAACAGCAAGAACACCTGTCTGGAAACTTACATACCATAACTCATACTTCAGGATCATTTAGAAAAACATTTAGGAGGGTTTCTGTAGGTGGGAGAAAGACATGGTATTTTCATACCTATAAGTAGCTATGTACTGGTCCACTGTGTATGAATAAGAGAGGTGACCTGGTACACCAAAATGTCTCTTCCTTGAAAAATTTCTCATGTGGGATAAGTTAAGCACTTTGATGGGTTATCAGTCTTCAGATCTCTCAGGTCATGGCTGGATGTTCCAGCATAATCTAAGCAGGGTATAGCTGTCACCAGCCTTAGACACAGAAGCAGGCATGATAGAAATGGTACCATGAACCACACTGAGAGGGTACCTTGGTATCAGGTCATAGCCAGCCTTTCTAATGCAGCAGGCTGAGAATGTTAAAAGAGTTGTTTCATTTGCAGTGTGAAGCTGGGGAAGGATCTGGGACTGATGAGGTTGACGTGGGACTTTCTCTAGTATTGAGAGTGGTGGTGCAGAGAGGGAGAGAGAAGGAGTGAAGGACAGAGGGAGGGGGTGGGAGGGAGGGAAGGAAGGAGGGAGGGAGGTCAAGAGGGAGGGAGGAAGAGTGAGGAGAGAGTAATAGATGAATGGCAGATAAATGATACATAAAGAAAGATAAACAGACAGACAGTCAGTCAGAGAGCGAGACAGACAGAATGTTGCCCACTGAGTTAGGAACCCATCTGAGAACCAAACAAAAGTATATTTTCCCCCAGGTGTTGTTTTAGACTCTACCCTCTGTCCTTTTAAATGGTCTGAGTTCTGGAGAGGAAATGTGAGTTTCCACCAGTATTTTTCCTGTTTGGGTATGAAGGACCTTTTCTAGAAACATTCCTGCAAGGTGGTGTGAATGCAGGGGACACCACCCAGATCATTTAAATAACAATATCTATGCTTCTCAGAAAATCCAGGCTGGGTATCTGTGAGACTAAACCACTAGCAAGGAGTGTACATGCAGGGACCCGTGGCTCCAGATACACATGTAGCAGAGGATGGTCTTATCTGACATCAATGGGAGGGAGGCCCTTGGTCCTTTGGAGGCTTAATGCCCAGTATAGGGAAATGCTAGAGTGGTGAGGAAGGAGTGAATGGATGTGAGGGTGAAGGAGCATCCTTATCAATTATCAATTGACTAATTGCTACTGTAATACCCCCTGAAAGAAAGTATATCTAAACTAAGTTCAAATTCATTACCGTACTTATGTCACTAAATATTACTATAGCTAAATGAAACAAAAATTCAAAAGCTAGGTCGAATTGTATGTATGATTTTAAAGAAAGAAAATAAGAGTTAATAATAGATGTACTAGAAAATATAATACACTGATGCTGTAAAATACACAAAAATTAGAAAGATCTCAAAGAAAGAGTCAACAGAAAAAGATGCTACACTTGAAAATTTGGTAAAGGGGGAAAATCTGTTTATGGGAAAAGTTGAAAATGATGTCGGAGAATTACCCACAGGAAGCATCAGGACAGATGTTTTTTTGGATGAGCTATTTTCAATCTCTACACAGAGGTAATTACTACATCACAGAAACTGTTAGAATGCACAGAAGCAGATGAAGAGCCAGCTAGATTGTTTTACAACAGTCAGGAAACCCTTCTGTGTATAAGTACCAATGTTAGAAGAAAGGAAGCAACCTAGACACCAGTCTTAACAACAAATGAGATGCGAAATCCTAAACAAAATGCCCAGAACCCATGCTCTCTCTTGTAAGATTAACACACACAGGTGTGAAAGGTTAGAAACTATTCATACAAATTCTCCCTATAGAAGAGGAAACATCTCAGGCTCATCTGTAGAGATACTTGGATGCCATTTGAAGACTTGACAGGAATAGCTGATTTGTTCATAAACAAATGAAGGTCCCTTTGCTTCTGAAGTACCAAAAAGGCAAGAACCTGGTGACTAAATTGAAGAGATATCTAGTTAATATTTGTAAACAATGGCTGAATATCTTCCATATTCTCAACAATAAAAGAACTTCTGGGGGAATCACCATTCCTGACCTCGAGCTGTATTACAGAGCAATCATGATAAAACCCACCTGGTATTGGTACAGAGACAGGCAGGTAGATCAATGGAACAGAGCTGAAGACCCAAAAATGAACCCACATACATATGGTCACTTAATCTTTGACAAAGGAGCTAAAAACATTCAGTGGAAAAAGAACAGCATCTTCAACAAGTGGTGCTGGTTCAACTGGCAGTCCACATGCAGAAGAATGCAAATTGATCCATTCTTATCTCCTTGTACAAAGCTCAAGAACAAGTGGATCAAAGACCTCCACATAAAACCATGTACACTGAAACTAATAGAACAGAAAGTAGCTTATAACACATAGGGACAGGGGGAAATTTCCTGAACAGAATACCAATGGCTTATGTTCTAAAATCAAGAATTGGCAAATGAGACCTCATGAAATTGTAAAGCTTCTGTAAGGCGAAGGACACTGTCAAGAAGACAAAACAGCAACCAACAGATTGGGAAAAGATCTTTACCAATCCTACATTTGATAGGGGGTCAATATCCAATATATACCTAAGAGGTTAGACTCTAGAGAAGCAAATAATCCTATTTAAAATGGGCTACAGAACTAAACAAAGAATTCTCAGCTGAGGAATATTGAATGGATAAGAAGTACCTAAAGAAATGTTCAACATCCCTAGTCATCAGGGAAATGAAACTCAAAACAACCCTAAGATTCCACCTCACACCAGTCAGAATGGCTAAGATAAAAAACTTATATAGTACTACCTGAAGAATCAGCTATACCACTCTTTGGAATATACCCAAATGACATTCCAACATATAAAAAGGACATATGCTCTACTATGTTCATAGCAGCCTTATTTATAATAGCCAGAAGCTGGAAAGAACACAGATGTCCTTCAACAGAAGAATATATACAGAAATTGTGGTACATTTACACAATGGAGTACTACTCAGCTATTAGAAACAGTGACTTCATGAAATTCCTAGGCAAATGGATGGAACTAGAAGCTATCATCCTGAGTGAGGTAATGCAGTCACAAAAGTCACACATAGTATGCACTCACCGATAAGTGGATACCAGCCCAATAAATCTGGAATACCCAAGAAACAATTCAGATCATATAAAGCTCAAAAAGAAGGAAGGCCAGAATGTGGATGCCTCAGTTCTTCTTAGAAGGGAGAACAAAACACTCATGGAAGGAAATACATGGACAAATAGAGGAGCAGGTACCGAAGAAAAGATCAATCAATTCATCACCTGGGGATCCACCCCACATGCAGCCACCAAACTCAAACACTCTTGCTGTTGCCAAGAAGTGTTTACTGGCAGGATCCAGATATGGATGCCCCCGCAGAGGCTCTGCCAGAGTCATACAAATACAGTTAAGGATGCTTGCAGCTAACCATTGGACTGAACAAAGGGACCCCAATGAAGGAGCTAGAGAGAGGATTAAAGGAGCTGAAAGGGTTTGCAACCCCATGTGAAGAACAACATTATCAACCAACCAAACCCTCCAGAGCTTCCAGGGACTAAAACACCAACCATTGAACACACATAGAGAGACCCATGACTACAGTTGCATATGTAGCAGAAGATAGCGGTGTCTGGCATCAATGGGAGAAGAGGCCTTTGGTCCAGTGAAGGCTCATTTTCCCAGTGTAGGAGAACACCAAGGTGCTGAGGTGGAGAGGGTGATTGGGAGAGGGAGCACCTTCATGGAAACAAGTGGAGTGGGAAGGGGGGATGGGAAGAGGGAGGGGATAGCATTTGAAATGTAAACACAAATAATATCCAAAAAAAAAAAAAAAGAATGTGTAGAAGTTAGTTTCCAATAGAATAAGAAAACATGGAATTCATACACAGAAGAAAATTTAGTCTCCAAAGAACTTACAAACTCTCAATCTTGCCAGGCGTGGTCGTGCACACCTTTAAACCCACCACCTGGAGAGGCAGAGACAGGCAGATCTCTAAGTTCCAAGCCAGACTGTCTTCATAAAAAGTATTAGGCTAGACTGATGTAATTAATAAATGAAAACAAACAAAAGTCTTCTTTTCCAGCAAATAGAAACGTCTAAGTTAAATGAAAATATCAGAGCTGCAATAAAAAGTGTAAGAACCAGCCCATAAATAGTCATTGACTCCAGTAATAAATCCGCAGCCCTGGGAATGTAAAGGGACCAGTTTTCCTCGGGTTATTTTGAGTAATCTGCAGCGAAGTTTTAAAGATAAATAATATATTGATTTATGATAAAATAAGTATGTAAATATTGATTCATAAAGCTTGTTATTACATTTAAGAAGTTATAAAAACAATTTAGATGTCTAATAATGGTAAAATATTTAACTGATAAATTGAATATCTATTTTAGAACACAGTGTGTATTCAATATTAAATTTGTATTTAACTATGTGGGACTTGCCTACGATGTGGCAGAAAGTCAAAAAAGAACATTTACTAGGATTCTAATTTAATTATTACATGTGATATTCTTGTATATGTGTGCACTGGTAGAAAAAAGAATTCTTAAAACAAGCTCGTAATTTTTTGAATGGTCAGTCAATGGATGCTTTTATTTTCATTTTACAATTTTCATCATTACCTAAAACTTTTTGTTCTGTTTCCAGTATATATATATATATATATGTATATGTATATATATACATATATATATATATGTATATATATGCATGTTTATGCATGTTTTGCAGGTGTGTGAGTGTGTCATGAGCATGTGGACACTGTAGGGTGATTAGGGAATCAGTATCTACTGCTTTTCTACCTTATTCATTGAGGCAGGCTATCTCAATCTAACCCGGAGCCCTCCAACATCATTGGTCTTTATAGCCAGTTTGCTCTGTGGTTTGCCCATCTCTGCATTCCAGGACTGGATTTACCGGGTCATCAGGTGTTTTACTTGAGTTTCTGAGGATCTGAACTCTGGTTCACATGCTTGGTTACGTGCTGATACTTCTGAGCTGTGGTCTTAGTCCTAATTATCTAAACTTTTAAGAGTGAGCAGGGATTATTGTGATGATGATTTTAAATAACAAAGAAAAATTAGTAGTTCTCTGGAAAGGAAAAAGGCAGAAAGTGTGCCATACGTACTGACTTTGTCTCTCATTGCTTCAGGCTACACTTTGTCATCTTCCACTCTTGACATCAGAGCTACGTAAAGTCATTGGCCGTTGAGCTGAACTTATCTAAAACATGTGTATGCATCTGTCTTTTTACATATATCTTTTGTATTGATATACAGACATGCCCCAGACAAACCATCTCTGCCATACATTATCTGTTTCAGATAGGATTTATTTAGTCTTAATTAATAAAAATTCTCTGAATCCCTAGTATGACATAAATACCATGTGAGTCCTTTAAAATGAAATGATTTACAACCATATAGGTAACTTGGAGGCTGGACTGTAGGTTTCAGCCTTCTAAAATCATGGTTCATAAGACTTATTTACATCATGACCAGGCTCTCTCTCTGTTTCCCTATCTCTATCTCTGTCTATCTACCCACATGTGTGTGTGTGTGTGTATGTGTGTGTGTGTGTGTATGTGTGTGTGTGTGTCTGTGTTTGTGTGCACATGCATTTGGTCAGAAACAAAAAAGCCCCCCCCCAACCAGAATCCCAATATTTACTATAGTATATGTTCTCTGATATATTCCATTTTATTCAAATACTCTAGGAATGACAACAGTTTCCAATTAATTGATCCCATTATCATTTAAGAAGCCATGAGCCTCAGTTTGGAAAATGAGCCTCTTGGGCTGACTTAGGTCTGTAGCTGGGCCTGTCACAGTACACAAATGCAGGAGTCTCCAGAGTGAGAGGTGGGACTTCAAGAATAGTCTCATTATTATATGGTAAAAAGCTGCTTTATGTGTGTTCATAAGTTACAGAGGGCAATTGCTAGATGCAGAAATTTGCTTTGAGGCAGACTGCCCTCTGTGCAGTCACAACAGAAGGCCAAGTATACAGGGAGAACTTACAGGGATAAAAGCAATTCTCTCTTATTAATTACTGATTAGCTCCCATATTTTATACATCCACTCACCCATTTCTTCCTGTATAACTACATCTAAGTATCTCATTGAATGAAACCATGTTTCCCGTCTGCCTTTCTCGCTGACTTGGACTCCCGATTCACTTCTGAGGCTATGGACTCAAGAAAATGTCTGGTGCAACGTTGCTACTGAATGGAACGAACACAAGGAGTGAGTGAACAAACACAACTAAGCAACCACACACCTTGAAATTTGTTCTCTAGTCCTACGTCTACAATGACAAACAAAAGGAAAATCAAGGTCATTATTTTTTTCTTAAGTGATGCTAGGGCATTAATAGGTTTTCTTCTCATTTTGGAAATAAAGTCTTAAAGAAAACTAGAAAAACCTCTAGGAGGTTCTAAATGGAAAGGGCTTTAGATGCTTCGGGGGAAATACTAAATGCTTGAAACAAAGCATTTGGTTTTTCCTGTTTGTCAGCCATGTGGACTAAGGGTGGCAGTTTTTAACTTCACATATCTGCATCTACATCTAGAAAAGAGAAAGTTTTCATCTGTCTGAATTTGGGAAATGTCAAAAGCCGTCTAAAACCATACCTAAACCACAAGCTCCTAGATGCAATGGCATCTCCCCCTAGTCACCAATTTAAGAACTATTTTAAAAGATATTTTTCCCCTGCCATCCATCGCATTAATCATGAGACCATGATTTCCTGGTCTGGAATGCGAGTCTCTGATTCCCTCATAACCACACACAGATACAGAACATTGATGCTGTCTGACCATTTAAATCTGGAAATTACTGTAAAGGGAATGTTTCAGAAAACAGGAAACTGGGTCTGTGACTGAATAGATGAAGGAGAAAGAACTAACTGATAGATCTAAGAAACTAAATGAGATTTGCTACTCACAAACAATCTGGGACTCTGGCAATTACTGATGATAGGGGAGTAAAACTGAAAAACGGAGACGTCTCCACATGGTTTGGGGGTATCCATTATTACAGGGTGAGCCAGAAGGTTCATTAGAGAAAACACATCAGATCATGAAGGGGAATATCTTTCTCATGCAACATTTCCTACTGTTTCTCTGAGGGGGAAATTCCAAAGCATTAATGTGTTTATGTGCACATACATCACACGTACACATAGACAAATACATAGACATAGATGCAGACAGACACATATATGTGAGGGGGGAGGTTGGGAGAGAGAGGTGGAAGAGAAAGGGTGAACAGGGAGACAGGGAAGACGAAGAAAGGGCAGTGGAGAGGGAGAGAGGGAGAGAGGGAGAGGGCAAGAGGGCAAAGGGGGAGGGAAGGGGAGACGGGGGGGGGGGGGGAGAATATGCCTCAGACATGGAGCTAAGTGAGTGAAAGGTGACAGATCAGTGAAACTCTCTGAAGAGAGATTCACAGACTTTCCCTAAGTCTCGTCTTGAGAGTAGGAAAGGGAATAATTCCTCAGTGACCTGTGGTAACCACATCATATCCTGTCTTTTAGGATCATTTCCTACACTAGATGGGAAGTGTGACCTGTCAGCTTAGTTGCACAAGTCAATGGTACTAACTTTTGTACATAAACACAATTAGTGTTGTGATTTCAAGGCTCACAATGAAACAGTGTTGATGAGAGACCTGCAGGAGCTGTCAAGTCACAGATGCTGTGTGTCACAGTTTTACTCAAAAGTCACAATAGTTCCTGTGGGGAATGACAACTGTCTTAGCCATGGCACTGGCTGTGGTACCCACGGCCATCACTTGAGGGTTTTCTCTGATTCAGTATCTTTCCTATGAATCCAAAGGGCAGGCTTTCTATAAATTTCCTTTTTCCCACCATAACAGAACAGTCATGTCAGAACAGTTGATATTAAATAAGAACCAAATGTTGTAAAACTTCAAAATGGTTATGACGCCAACGCTTTCTTAAACGAAAAAACAAGATGGCCACGGTTGTGACCCAAGTGGTGTATAGTTAGGAAGATGCCACATCCTACAAGTTCTTCACCACTGTCAACTTGAAGGCCTGCAAACACCAGCTAGGTGGATTTTCATATCTTTTACCGTAAACATCATCTTCTCCTTTTAATTTAGTACCCAACATTTATTTTAGGCCTTTTTAGCTCTGTTAAAACAAAACACATCTAACTGATTTTAAACAGCTTTGAGAACTGTTTAGGCAATCTGGAATTCATAGGAGTTTCTGCTATGGTCCCTCCTATATTACATAAAATGGTCATTTCTCCCATTGCAGTAGAAGAAAAGAATGTTATTATTGAGAAGCTGGAATTTTGGGGTTTCAGCATGATCCAACACAAACGGTTGTGGTTTGGGGAAACTTAGCGTCTTCTAAACTCGACATCCTGAACTGGAATTAATTGCTCATTAGAGGCAGAAAGGGTTCTTTTTCACTTGAGTGCAAGTGTAGCATAGAGGGGTTTTTGACATATTATGGAAAAATAATGTGGTTCTGAACTTTCATTTTTCTGCTCTTTTTTGCTATTTAGGTTTGGGTTAGAGCCCGGAGATGGCTAACTTATTTGATTACAACATAAAAAGAATGATTTCGTTTAGACTTTTAAAGGGAATGGAAAAAAAATAATACCAAACCTGGGTTTTGGTTCAGTCCTGTTGGGTTCCAAAGCAAATTCGGAGTGATGAAGAGTCATTCAACAGAGAAACAGAAACAGCTTTGACAGGGTTTAAGTATGAGTGCTTAAAGACAGAGCCACAGGAAATCGTTCTCTTTCTCCCTGCCCCTTACATAAAAAGTATCTAAAGAGCTGCCAGGGACTGAGGCTCTCCTTTTCATCTCTTTGCTATGGGAGTTAGCCCACATTTGAAAACCAGCTTTGTTAATGACTGTGTGGTGATGGAGCAAAGTCTTAGTCTAATCATTTATACAACAGGGTCAAAGATGTCTACAGCATCCTTGTTTGAAATACGCTCTACAAAACCGGGTTGAGTAGGCATTGAATAAGTGATGTCATTGTTATCAATAATCTGGTATTCTTTAATTTATTAAGCAAATGATTTGTATGTGTCTCTTTGTATGTCACCCTTATTCTTAGGTCAGCCTGCAGTTGAGATTTCTTTGCTTTGGGGTTTTTGCAGAGCTGAAAGCAGAAGCTACTTGAAGTCAACATTCTGCTGGCCTTTGATTTTTTTTTGCATAAGCTCGTTAAAGAGATTAGGGGTGCCCCAGGGTCAAAGATGAGAGGAATGGGCCTTCGAAAGGAAAGTATATGTGTGGGAGAGAGGAAAATAGATATTGACCTTTGGAGTAATGGAATTTGCCAAAATAGTGCTTGCTAACCAAGCTGACAGTTGCCTCCTGAACTCCCCATGTGTCTCTCCAAGGGAAGCACAGTGAATGTGGCTGGGGGGCCTCCCACGATGTCGTGTGCACTGTATAATGACCCAGAACTCCACAATGAGCAGAGGTTAAAGACAGAAGATGACGGCTAAGAAGACCTGGTTGTCTGGCCAGTAGAACGATGGCTTCTACAACACGTTGGCCTGTAAACCATTGAACACACTTAGGGAATACTTCCTCAATGCCAGGTCTACATGCTTCCTGTGCAAACATATACTTGATCCCACACTTACACGAGACAGCACCATCAGCAGATTATTAAAGGAGACAGAGAAGTAGAGAATGACCCACACTTCCCCAGTTAGTAACTGGCGTAACGTTGACTCAAGCTTGGTCGATCACTTATGATCCTGATCTACATATGATTACATACTCTGCGTGCTTGCTACGATTCTCATCATCACTGCTCAGGCAATTTTAGCCATTTCTGTGTTAGAAAGACAGGATGAGTGGGCAGAGTGGTTCAGGGTATCTGTCTTGCAGAGCAGATGGTCAGACAGAGCGTGAGTCATGGCCCCCGTTACAACAACGGGTGCTATGGGCTCCAAACGGCAGATGTAGAGACAAAGGGTTTCTTCTGGAGGATGCGAGGACCAGTTTACTGAATAAGTCAGTTCCATTTTCAGAATCAGATCACTGATCACAGGAAGCCAGTCAGACAGGGCCATGTGACAAAACTTGGGCCCTACATACAAAGAGAAGTGTCGGGAGAGAGCACAGGATGGCAGAGAGGTGACGGAGCAACAAGGAACAGACCCAGCCATCCAATGTGGGAGCAGCTTGGCCCAGTCAGTCTCCTGATCACACCTCCAATACTTCCTCTACAAACTTGATGGGTCAGAACGGACTTCTGGGGGCAAATGCTGACAAAGTGATAACTTCCTGGGTTGGGGCTGAGGTAAATTTGAGCACAGGGCTTTGGAAGGAAGAGTGGAGTTTCAGAGGAAAGCCATGATGGAGGACGTCAGGGGCAACTAAAGGTCAAGGGAGACATTTACAGGAAGAGCCAGGAGAATATGCCAAACATATATGTATATCCGGGAAAGGAAGAAGAAAATGTTCTCTTCTCCTGGCTCTGGAGGTCTCTGCTGCCGCTCCAGCCAATGGCATTGTGACCAGCACAATGTTATTGAGTTTCAGTGGAATTTTGGATGCTGGTACCCCACAACCAGTCTTCCATGTCTCCTTCTTAATTGCCAACTTCTAAATGGGTCTCTGCTCTAGAGCTTATTTCTGCGTTGGGGATTGTCTGTACACAAACAGGTTACCTTCTTTCAAGATGGTTGATGCTAGGGTTTAAGAGCTGGAGATTCACTCACATGCTATATTTCTCAGCATTCCCCCATACAGCTTGTGTGGCAGTGTGAGCCTGTAAAAGCCACATAGAAACATAAAGAGCTAAGGCTACCACCACCGACCACAAAGATCCTCAGTTGCTTTCATTTCCTTTCGTCTGAATTCCATCCTGTCTCAAAACCCAGGTGAGCAAATTGTAGCCATTAAACTGGCATCTCATGCTTTACCAATGACTAGTTCAATCAAGCTTCAGGTCTTGTAAAACCACTTAACTCAGGGACACAGTAGGTCCCCTGCCCCTGCTTGCTTTGACATTATTTCCATTTTCCAGTTCAGATGTGTTGGGCTCTGAGGGAAACAGTGATCTGTGGATGCAGACCACCATGTGCACAGAACTCTTCCACCAGGCAGGTGATGAATACTCCCTAGAAGGAGCTTGGATCTTGATTGTTCCATAAAAATCCATATGCTAGAGTCTTCATTGCTAGGGTGATGCTCTGGGGAAGTTGAAGAACCTTTGAGAGGTGGGGTCTGATGTGAGGGTCTTTGGCTACTGCAGTTGTGCCTCAGGAATGTTCTGAGGTAGCTGAGGCACAGCTACTTCCCTTTGGTTTCCTGGCCATATATTAAGCTGTTTTTCTGTCCCATCCGTCTTCTACCATGATGTGGTAGCTCACCACAGGCTTGAAACGGTGGCCCACACTGATCATGGCTGAAACTGTAATTCAGTTCTGTGAGCCCAGGTGACATTTTTATTTTTGAAAGGTATTTTGTAGTGGAGACAGAAAGCTAGCTATCTCTGCATACATAATATTGATGGCTCTATTTTTTTTATTCCATTCTATGACTTTAAGATTTTAACAAAAGGATATATGCTTCTCAAAACGAGTATGGTATTGTCTTAGTTAGGGTTCTATTATGTGATAAAACACTATGAACAAAAAGAACTTCTTATACTTCGTTGTAACAATTGATTGCTGTGGGAAATTAGGACTGGAACTCAAGGCAGGAACCTGGAGGTAGGAACCGAAGCAGAAGCTGTAGAGGAAACCTATTTACTTCTTTGCTCTTAATGACTGTTCAGACTGCTTTCTTATAGCACCTAGAACCAACAGCCCAGAGAGCGGACACTGTACATATTGATCTGGGACTTCAAACATCAATCATCAATCAAGAAAATTTCCCCACAGGGTTTTCCATAAACCAATCCGGTAGGAACATTTTCTTAGTTAAACTTCCTCCTTCAAAAATGACTCTAGCTCATGTCAGGGTGACATAAAAGTAGCCAGTGCAGGTATAAAGGCACATGAGCAAGCCCGTGTAAAGAAAGCCAGCATCCTTAGTTATTTCAAAGAATTCTATTGCTTCTTTGACTCTTAGATTTAAGGTTAAGCAAAATGTCACTTTCTTCAGGTAATTATAAAGCCACAAGTCTGGTAATTTCAGATGAATAGCTCAGAAAAATTGTTTGAGTCCTTGGAGAGTTCAAAGGTACAAGATTAGTAGACAAAAGAAAGTATCATTTTCTTTTTATGTATCCAAGAAGGACAGAAAATTTGAGGCTGTTGATGGCCCCATTCTCCTTAATTATAAACAGGAAAAAGTACATCAACTCATTAGATCTTTTAAAATATAAGATGATAAAGTTCATATAATTAGAATTTAAAGCTTAGATAATCCCTGATAGTAGTCAATATCCATCCCTTCTGTTGACTTTACTTTAATTTCTCTTGGGGGTCCTTCTCACCCAAACTTATGTATGGAGTTTAGGTGGACTTGGTTCCACTTTTTGGTTCTGCCTTCTACCCTTGTTCTTGCTTAGTCTGACTACCATGGCTTGCAGACTGGCTCCAGCTGAGCCAATTTAGCCATGAGTACCTAAGTGCTATTTTTAGGACATGCATGGGTCTGCTGAGGGTGAGACTTTCCAAAGAGCTGATGAGTTGGAGATGCCAATGGCTATGTTACCACTGTCTGTCCCTGAGAATAATGCCTACAGAGAGAACTGGGAAGCTGAAAGAGAAAATCCCAGTGGCCAGTCTGGAGGAGCTAGATGCAGCCACTCCTGAGGACAGCAATAATGCCTTTGGGCAGCAGTTTTCCTGTTTTGCTTAACCAACTGAAATCAGGTTTTCATTGTTTGCAATGTAAGTATCAGTTAAATAATCATAATTATTTATCATTATATATTTTTTATTTGCTTGGATTTTGTTTTTAATAAAATTAGGATCTTTGGCTGTCAGGTGAAATTTAACTATTAAAAACTCACTCAGCAATGATATTTGTATGTATGTATGTATGTATGTATGTATGTATGTATGTATGTATAAATGAATATTAATTTATTGGCAGGGTTTCATGTAACCACATTGTTTTCAAACTTATTGGGTATTAAGGATGACCTTGAACTTCTGACCCTTCTGTCTCCATCTCTCAGATACAATTATAGGCATGAGTCATAATGTTGGGTAGTGCGATTGGTTTTTATGAGTTTCCTTTAAGGAACAGACAAAGAAAATACATTGTAAGTCTCATTTCTGGTACTGGACCGTTGACAGACAGTAGGAGCTCATACCCTTATCCTCCTATTTACAAAACAATCTCCAGATTGTCTTTGTATTTGTTTGTTGTCTTAGTTACATTTTTATCGCTGTAGTGAAATGCCCTAACTAAAAACATCTACTGAAAGGGGACAATGATTTATTCATCATACACATCCAGGTGACAGTACATCACTGAGGAAAGTTGGGGCAGAAACTCAAGCAGGGTAGAAGCTGGTGGGTAGGAATTGATACAAAGGCCATGGAGGAGTGCTACATGCTGGCTTGGTCTCCATGGCTTATCCATCCTCTGTTCTTACTGCACCCAGAACGGCCAGTGCAAGGCCAGTACCACTCACAGCGAAGCAGTACCTATGTAAATTATCGGGCAAGAAAATAAACCACAGGCTTGTCCACAGGCCATTCTGGTAGGCAAATGCCCTCAGTTGAGGTTCCTCTTTGGCAAATGACTCTAGCTTATGTTGAGGTGACAGAGACTATGGTCTATTTGCCTTCAATCTTTATCTTAAGATGGTTAGCGTGACCTCAGCATCGTGTTCATTCTCCCTTCTGAGAATAGCTGTTTATCTTTTACTTTGCTGAACACATTGGCTCCTAGACCACCAGCCCAACAAGATGAGAAAACCTTTTCAAGTGGTTTTTTGTTATTGTTTTGTATTAACCCAGCCAACTCTGTTGTTTTCAATCATACAGTGCCTAAGTCAACTCTCTTACTGGAAGAATGTGATATCACGTTTTTCAGGACAGTGGAACCTAACATGCCATGTTAGGGCTGAGAAATGTCTGGAATCTACACACTCTTTCATAGGTAAACATTCATATTTAGCCAAGAGAGAGAGGGAGAGAGAGAGAGAGAGAGAGAGAGAGAGAGAGAGAGAGAGAGAGAGAGAGAGAGAGAGAAAGAGCAATAATAACGCACTTATGCAGGCCCTGAAGAAGGCAGCAGTAAAGGTAGGGACAGTTGCAGAAAACTTGAGAGCCACCCCATTTCCGGAACTACTAACGGGGTATTCATGCTGTTATTAAATAAGCAGATAATCTTTATCTGCTAATAAAAAAGGTGGCCTGTTGCCAGAGGATTGTGACAATCTTAACAAGTTTTACAGAAAAAAAAAATACCAGCAGATAGCAGGTATCATGTTTTCTTTTGGCAAATGTTAACACTTCACAGCTAGCATATCTTGCTTACTTAATTGGGCCTATAAAAACCCACCAGGCCATTTCACATGGAGCCATTGAAATTCTCTAGACCAATTCTTTATAGCTTTTTGGAGCCTGGATGGAAAACGGCCACAAAGAAGGCTGATGGGAAAGACTTTCCAGCTCTCTAGCCATATTTACAAACCTTACAATCTTTATGTGTTCGCTTGTTTTAAAACATATGAAGCGAATAAATCAGGCAGATTATTATTGCTATTATTATTTTGGTTTGGAGAAGAAAAATATATACCTCTGACATGAGAAAAGAATAATAAAATATGTTGGCCGAGGCAAGCCCCAAATTGCCTAAATAGCTCCCAGAGCACCTTGTCTGCAACTGACTGCAGACCCAATACATTAAGTTGCCCCCTCTGAGGCCACAGAGGAGCTGGTTACAGCATTGCCCACATATGCTATTGTCCTATGGAGTGTTGGCTTAGATTGGGAGTCCCTCTAAAGTTGATATAATGCCACATTCTTGCTGCCAGTGATTGGCCTCCACTGAGACTGAGCAAATGAATATTTATTGGAATTGATATTGAGAAAATAAATATTTATTAAAATTGAGCAAGAGATAGAGAAAATGAAAAAGCAATGCAGAAAGAAGAAATTGTGAGAGATGTCATAGGCTCAAGCCACTGAATGTGTGCAGTATCAAAGGAAAAAAAAACAGTAGTCAGTCCCATTGATAAAAATACTTTAAAATATTCATTTAATAATCTTTTCAGCAAATGTTTTCATCATTTTGGGTTTAAAGACTTCTGTGAGTATATTTTCTTTCTCTCTGGCCTATTTTTAATCTACTTTGAGGGCACATCTGGATGACATCTGTATTGATAGAGTCAAGGAGTCGATGGGAGGCATGTTAATGCATCTGGACAGCTGTGGAGATAGCTGTTAGTACTTACCTTGCTAGCGTGAGAACCCAGCTATTTCTAGAACCTTCCTTAAAGAAAGAGCCAGGTATGGTAAAAAACAAAACAAAACAAAACAAAAAACAAACAAACAAAAAACCCAAAAAAGCTTATGATCACAGTGTTTTGAGGTGGAGTTTAAGTGATCCAAGATCAAGTGGGAGACTCTACCCTCCATAACAAAATAAAGGTGGACAGAGTTTGGAGATTTATGTCTGGACTCTATACATATTCACACATGTATATATGTAAAATGTATATATGTACGTAGACACTTTGTGTACCCAAAATCATGAGCATGCAGATAGATAAGTATGCACATAGTGCATATTACTGAACACACATATAAATATACATATGTGTATGTGTATACACGATTTCCTATCATTATTCTTCAAATTATAGAGATTAAAAGCTATCTCCATGACACTGATATTACATTAGGTATTATCAATAGTCTGGAAATTCTCCAAAGTATGTAGGAGAAAGCCTGCGAGTTCTATATAAATCTGTAGCATTTGAAATAAGGGACTTGGAGATCTGCAGGTTTGTTATCTGCAGAGAGGTCCTGGGGACAGCAGGGGAAGATGACAGTTGCAGGGAAATCTATCTTCCTAGTCTTCCCTTGGCAGCTCAGAAGTTTTCTGAAATAGGGATTTGGGGGATGATTTTGCTTCTTGACCTGAGTGTGGTACTATACTGGGGCAGTTCTCAGTCTGTGAAATATTTCTGATGTTCATGGAGGCAATGGTTTTGTAAGCAAATGTGGCCTTCTTAGACATTCCCAGAAGTGGATGGAACCAATGCTTGATTTCCATGATCAAGTCTGAATCTCAGAATGCCTGTTGACTCTAGAGAACTGTAAGTTATTAGGGGTGCCTCTGCCTTCCAGTCCCTTGATTTGACTTTAACAAGAACTCCCATGGTGCTGAGGACTAGGCTAATCTAGCTAGACACTAGTCTCATGAAAGATGCTTTGTCGGATCTGGCTGGGAGGCAGAAATGAAATGTTATCTCCCTAAGCTTTCTCTCCTAGATCTCTCCAAATGGAGCAAGACAAAGGTATAATTTCTCAGGCCTCCCCTAGACAAAAGGTACCAGTGTTTTTCTTTGGCATAGGGAAAGGAGTGGAAAGGATGCTGAGATTCTAATCCCCAGTTTGGAGTATCTCAGGCGACTACAGAGAACACTTGTCTTTTATGACACTGCAGTTCCCAGCATCCCTTTGGGATGCCTTAGACTCAGACTGTCTGGGAAACATAAAATCAGTCACATTTGGCAAAGCTCAAAACACCAGAGCATGGGAAACACAAATTAAAATAGATACTTCTCCAATCACTAAATTGTTTGGTTACAAGTTTGTTTGGTGTGAAGGGAACTATTAGAAAGGGTGCCCCCAAAGGACCACCCCCCAAAATCAGGTTTGGGGAGCTCGACAGGCTTAGCATCTTCATTCTTTCAGCTCAAGGTAAAGACATCTTTAAATAAGGTTGAAATAACAAGGGGAAGTCATTCAGAAATTACTTTCTTATTGTGCTCATAGGAATTGATAAACACTTTTCAGAGCACTGGCCGTGGTGTTCTGGTCTCCGGATCGTGCCAAACACTTTATCAATGGTTTTTGTTAAGGGACCCCGAGCTGTGCCTAGCAAGTGAGTACCTCACATCTCTCACATCTCTCGTCAAAAGCAGCATCTCAATCAGGATCAAGTTTGAGACAGGGTGAATCATGGTTGCATTTGTTATTCCCTAGAAATTGTTCTCTTCTACCATTGAGAATCTAAGAGACATTGTTCCATCTCTGTAAATACCGTTGTGTTTAATTCTTCACCTGTATGAGAACATGGGCAGTTACTGGTTTAGTTGCATAGTCTCGGCATGCCTTTCTCCAAACAGGCTGACATCACTGGTTTAGATCAGCAGTATGCACAGTGAACCTCTGTTAATATGTATTTATACATTTGGATGGTTTGGGGTTTGTTTGTTTTTTTTTTTTTTTCTTTTTGGTTTTGTTTTGTTTTGTTTTTGAGGCTGAATCTCATGCACTTCAGGCTGGTTTCAATCTTACCATGTAGTTGAGTCTGACCTTGAACTTGGGATCCTCCTACTTTGTCTCCTCAGTTTTGGGATTACACATGTGTGTACATTCCCTGGCTCCACTGGTGTTTACAACTCCATTCTATGAAAGGGACTCTCCTGGTCCTGGGAGTTGTTCTGAGTAACAGTGGAGATGTTGACCTCATAGGTAAAGATGTGAACACTGAAGGGAATTAGGTATATTCCTTGATCTTGTGAGCAGAAACATGTGTGAAACAAGAACAGGAGACTTTCCTGTAATCTGTTTGTCTTTCCAAGATGGCAGACCAGGAGGCACCGATCATCCCAAAGAACCCACAGGATGGACATTACAGTGACCACACTCAGCTCTGTTCCAATTGCCAAGAGCCAACATTTAGAACTATGTACTGAGTACCAGCTGTAAGTCAGGCATTGTAGCCAACATTTTCTTATCATCTGATGCTAAGCTCTGTGCCTGGGCAATTTTGCGGGTGCTCAGGAGTGAAGTATATTTTATAGGTAGATTTACTAGGCAGGGAGAAAACTGTGCTACCCAGAGAAATCAGAGTATCCCTCTAGTGCTGATGCTGACTGAGTCAGCACAGTGAATCCTCATAGAAAAACCTCCCTTATCTCAAGGCATGCCATTCTGTTGTACTGGTAAGGCTTGGGGAACATGAGTTGCTGAGATCTAATATGCAAGCAACTGATGTGTTTGACAATTATCCTCTGAAATTTATTTATACTTACTGTTTTCTAAAGAAGAGACATCTTATATTGGGAAATCTATTAATGCTGGCCCTGATACTCAAGATCTAAGAGAAGGGGTGGATGGATTAAGGTGCACAAACATTCTTTGTCTTCTTTAAAGTAGATGACATCTGCTTGGCCCAACCTAGTGAGGTACCCAACAGGAAGTAAGTGCAAGAGCAGAGAGAATGAGTAAGTACAGCTGTGTGGTTTGATTTATATAAACAACTTCTGTGGGAGAAGATGGCTGTGGTCTGTGTAGTGTTCATATCTATAAAACTCAAGAAACCTAAGTGTAACCTAATATGCACGAAACTTTCTTGACCTGACTGTGTACTTCTGCTCTGAATTATTTTGGGAGAGAGGAATTTATGATTGGAATCAGGCATGGGCTTACCCAGAGGAGGTCGTGGTCAGATGGCCATGCTCTTCCGTCTTCATCTTCATACAAAAGGAGCCCTTCTTTCTGAGCCTGGTAATACTCCTTCCGAAGCTTCTGGATGCGGTCAGTGGTTCCGGCCATGGGTCGGACACTGTAGCACAGGAATAGACATGGTCACATGTATATGTCAGCCCTGGAAATCCCCTTTTACTCTCCCTATTAAAGGACCTGACATCCAAATTTAAAAGATTTGACAATGTAATTTAAACTAGGAAAATGGTGAAAGGACACACACACACACACACACACACACACATTTAATTCCAAGGGTCAAAACGTCTGATTTAGGATTAATAAATGCTTTGGGAATGAGAATGTAAGATAATGTCCTGACCTCTTAGAGCAATTAAAAGGCTATCCACTTTTTTTCTTATGATCATATATACAGTGCTTGGTTAAATTTTAATATGGGTATTTCATTCCTTCAGATGCCATTGCTTATTTGAGACCAAATCCAGGTTGTTTGACCTGAAGGTTGAATGTGACAGATGATTGGCTGACATGCACCAGCATTCCTTTTAGAGAAACTCGAGAACTTTTAGAGAGTGAGAGAGAGAGCGAGAGAGAGAGAGAGAGAGAGAGAGAGAGAGAGAGAGAGAGAGAGAGAGAGAGACAGACAGACAGACAGACAGACAGAGACAGAGAGAGGGGGGAGTTAGGGTTAGCAGGATAAGGGAAGGTGGATGACTCCTTTGTGTCCTTGGGTCACATCTCTTTGTGTTAGCCACTGGTTCTGCCCCAGACTTACAGCTTGCCCAGTGCCACTTTGGGTAGCTAGTGGTCCCCTTTTAGTTTGGATTGATTTATGATTATTTTTACAGACTCAGGATTATGCTTGTGCCTTATAATCCAGACTGGGAGAGGGGGCAAAATGAAACAGAGACACAGGTCTGAACTGCCTTTGAACTTCCCTGGTTTACTTAAGGATTGAGTGCCCAACTCTGCTGGACTTGGAGTTAAGCTCTGGAGATGAACAGTTCCCATTCTTTCCCTGGAAGAGTCATGTTCTTGGAGGGAGAGGACAGAAGGACCTACAGGAAACTGGTAGAAAGCTCCACAGAGGAGGTGACATGCTAGCTCAGTGGTTCTCAACCTGTGTGCTGTGACACTTTTGAGGGTTGCATATCAGATCTCCTGTGTATCAGATATTTACATTATGATTCCCAATAGTAGCAAAATGACAGTTATGAAGTAGCAATGGAATATTTTTATGGTTCGAGTCACCACAACATGAGGAAAGGTATTAAAGGGTTGGAACCTTAGAAGGTTGAGAAGCACTGCTCTAACTGAAATTTCTAGGCTACATAGTAACTCTGTGGCTGTGCAGGAAAGAGGAGGCAATTCCAGGTAGGAAAAGACACATTGTACATTTGGACAAGGAGAGGTCCCAGCTGCCTTTGTTCTCCTCTTATACATATCAGATGATATATTTCCCCCTTCCTCATGTCCGGTAGTAAGAGTAATTGCTGCTGACCTGAGTCTTGGCTAAGAACCATCCTCTTGGTTATGAGTTATATGGGAGGGACTGTGGGAAGAGGAACAGATGAATACTGGACAGGCAGGTGGCACCGGAAGTGAAGAACCTTGCCATCATCAAGGTCTTCGCATATTGCAGTTGAGTTTTTACATTTAAACAAGATATCATATATATAAAAAAAGGTGATCTATCTAAAAGCAAATCAAAGTATCTGAAAACTAAACTGAGAAGTTATTTAAATAAAAAAAAAGCAGCAAATAAGCAAGTCTGCAAGACACAGGCTTTACTTGAGGGCAAGGGGGTGGAGAGTGTGGCCACATGTTGGCTCTGTGCTCTCATGTGAGCAAGTATGCGCTGACCACTGGGCTTCATGAGTGTGTCAGTAAAGGCAACTAATCAACACTTAACACTTTTGCTTTAGCAAGACCTGGGCTTGGTTCCCAGCACCCATATCAGGAGGTTCAAAGCTACCTATAACTCTAATTCCAGGGAGTCTGCTACCTCGGTCTCTGGGCACCTGCACTCACATGCACATAACCCACACAGATACATGCACACACATCACTGAAAATAATAGGAGTACATCTTAAAAAAAGAAGAAGACAAATGCTTGGGTGGGGGCAGTAGAACACAGACCTTTATTTTCAGGATGTATGTAAAAATCCTGGAAATAGTTCTAATTCTCCTTTTTTAAATTAAAAAGAAAGATAACCCCCCAAAGACAGTGAGTTCTCGCTCAGCCTTTCTGGAGCACATGTGGCAAGAGCATGTCAACTCTGAAGGCTGCCTGGGCTCCTTAGTAATCCAAGATGACTGTGGTGGCTGAGTCCCGTGCATAGGCTTCTGCTGGTTATGGGGATGTGAAAGCAGCATTCAGGCTCACCAGATGAGTTCAATCAACACGGTGCAAACACCGCATACATAATCTATTAGTTTACCCCAAAGAAACCCAAGCATTGAATTCAAGTGGAATGAAGTCATCAGTAAGAAAGGAGAGCAGAGAAAGAAAAGCAAGGACTGGAAAGGTGCTGTTTTTAAAACGGACCAAACACCACGCAATTCTTCTATTTGTGGTGGGGGAAAAAAATCATATGCAGACTATAAACTGTTCTTCCATATGCCTATAAATATATGAATTTTAAAAATATGGGTTTGATCAGATTGCCATTCTCAAATAAGATAGTAGGGCAAGAATATCAAAGCAGCTGTTCAGGATTCAAATATGTCCCCGATGGCTGACAGGAGCGTGACTATTTACCTGGGAAAGAAATTCGGCCCCCGTTTAAAAAAAAACAAAAAGCCTGAGAGGCATGGTTAGGTTTCTATGCAAAACATGCTGTGTCTTCTCCCATGTGTGAATATTCTAAGAAGATATTTGGAATAAAATGCAAGTCTTTTATCATAACCTGGGACTGCCTTTCAATACTTTGTCTTATTTTTTCCATTCCTAAATCTCTTCCTGCCTTTAGTAACAACAGTGTGGTTTTTCCATGTGTTTTATATGTTAACATTAGGAATCACATATGCTGATTTCAGGTTTTAACTCCTCTCAGTAGATAACACACATTTTTATAACACTAAAGTAATAAAATGTTACATATTATAGTGTTGTAAGCATAGCAATCAATTGATTCTATTTTGTGATGAAGTTGTGCAAATTTATGAATTTGATGCTAGATTTATATATAATTTGTAGCAATGGTATCAACCATTATAATTTATACCATAAATATATTGATACAAAATTTTACTTATATTATCTGTCAGAAGGCACATCAATGATCAGTTGAAGGACCATAGATAGTCTCAGAATCCTTTCTGAAGTTCTGAAGCCAGAACTTGAGAAAACTACTAACCAACTACAGAGATGGATCCCTGCATGAACTTTATAATTCTAATATAATAGCTTGGAAAAACCCCTCAAGGTCTGGAAAGAATACCGAAACATAAGTTTTGTTTTTCTGCTCGTCAAAATGAAGAAGAGGCTCACAGCTAATAGATGAGAGAAGGTGAATCTGATTCCAAACATCCCTGTTGACTGGAGCGCTCTACTTACAATAGAGCTCATTTTTTCTATCTCATTTATATCTCAGAGACTTGTTCTTATGTAATTCAAACCTCTTAAAGGATTAGACACTACATCTATCTGCATTGCTACTTGGAAGTTTAGGCTTTCTATACTCGGTGTCTGGACAATGTGGAGTTCACATCCTGTGTGTGCTTGTGCTTTTTTGTTTGTTTCTGACAGGGCAAGGATTACAGTTCTACATGACCACACCCAGGTGAGTCTGGCTGTTCTTACAAAACCAGCTTCATTTATATTGTGTAGGTGACCAGTAACGGTCTCAGAATGTTGAGTGAACTCAAGCCATACATAAAAACATTTGTGTTATTTAGGATTTCTTGTCAATTACATAGCCTATGCCTTTAAAGGCAGATGTATGTTTAAACAGGCCCTTCTGCTGATCTGGGCAGGGCTTAATGTAGTAATGGGTTTTATTTTCTTTGCAGGTATCTATAGTCAGAAATGACTATCACATGTGAAAACCTTAACACCAAGCCACTACATACTTAAAAAAAATATCTAAACTGACTCTTGCTCATAATCCCCTGAATAGGAGTACTTCTTGGGAATAAGTACCAGTCTAAGCATAGCACAGTCTTCTGTCCTTGCTGCTGGGGGCTGGAAAACAAAGTTGGCTTTGTGGAGCATCTGTGAAGTCCCTGGGCACAGGATCAGTGCTTGTTATCCAGTGCCACTCAGATCTGTGAGGATGATGTTGCTGGCTTTCACCGAGCCTCAGAGCAGAGAAACACGAGGGGAGAGTGGTGGACTGCGCTCCGTGTGCCTGTAAAACTCTAGCTGTTTCTTCTATATCATGTTGCCTTGGGAGAAAGGCATTAAAATGCAACAGGCATCTTGGAACAGCAGTTCACAGGCGTTTCGACGCAGAGGAAATTTAGCACAGCACATTTATAGGCGTACCTTCTGATATTCTTTTATTTGCACAGATCTTTGCTATAAAAATAGAAACAGAAGTAGCTAAAGTAATAGGAATACAAGCAGTGAGGTCTGGATTCATTAAAGGAATGATGTTGGAGCAATTGCAGAGCGAGATTTCTGGGCAATTAATATTATATCACTAACAGGCTTACGTGGAAACGGATGTAAAACTGAATGCAGCGCAGAAGAAAATCGATAGATATGACTAAGATCCCATGTGCAAGACAAAGACTGTGGATGAGGCCCACGGTGGAAAAGCACCCAGTGCTGCAGCAAGGCAAGTTCTGTCTATCCTAACTATACACGAAAATACACAAAATAGATGCCATAATACTAAAGACACTTAATAACAAATACGTGATTTAAAAAAATTGAATATTTTATTAATTTACACTTCAAATGTTATCCCCTTTGCAGTTTCCCTTCTGCAAACATCCTATCCCATCCCTCCTTATCCTGCTTCTGTGAAGATGCTCCATCCCCTACCCACCCAATCCCACATTGGCGGCCCTAGCATTCCTGTACACCCGATACACCGGGGCATCAGGCCCTCACAGGACAAAGGATATCCCTTCCATTGATGCCAGATAAGACCCCTGTGGCTCCTTCAGTTTTTCCCCTAACTCTTCCATTGGGGTCCCTGTGATTAGCCCTGTGGTTGGCTTCCGGCATCTGCATCTCTGTATTGGTCAGGCTCTGGCAGAGCCTCTCAGGAGACAGCTGTTTCAGGCTCCTGTCAGCATGTACTTCTTGGCATCAGCAATATTGTCTGGGTTTGGTGTCTACATGTGGAATGGATCCCCAGGTGAGGCAGTCTCTGGATGGCCTTTCCTTCAGTCTCTGCTCCACTCTTTGTCCCTGTATTTCCTTTAGACAGGAGCAATTCTGAGTTAAAATTTTGGAGATGGGTGGGTAGCCCCATTCCTCAAAACCAGTGAGGCATCCTTAAACCCTAGATATGGTCTTTACAGGTTCTTGCTCCACTTTGTAGGGTATTTAAGCTAATGTCATCCCCATGGGGTCCTTGAAGGCCTTTGTTTCCTGGCATCTTGACTTTCTGGTTGCTACCCCCACTTCCACATCCTCCATTACTACAAACTTCTGTTAAACTTCCTGACTCTCTGCCTCCATTTCCTCCCATACCTGATTTTGCCCATCTTTTCCACCTCCCCTCCTTTCTTCCCCCCCAGTCCCTCCTGCCCTCAACTTCCCTTGATTAAGTAGGACTGAAGCATCCACCCTTGGTGTTTCTTCCTCTTGAGCTTCGTGTGGTTCATTAGTTGTATTGTGGGTGTTCCAAGCTCTTTGCCTAAAATTTACATATCATTGAGTACTTATCATGTGAGTTCTTTTGTGACTGAGTTACTTCACTCAGGATGATATTTTCTAGATCCATTCATTTGCCTGCAAATTTTATGAAGTCATTGTTTCTAATAGCTGAGTAGTATTCCATTGTGTAAATGTACCACGTTTTCTGTGTTAATTCCTCTGTTGAAGGACATCTGAGTTGTTTCCACCTTCTGGCTATTATAAATATGGCTGCTATGAATGTAAAAGAACATGTGTCCTTTTTATATGTTGGAGCATCCTTTGGGTAAATGCCCAGGAGTGGAATAGGTGGGACTTCAAGTAGTACTATGTCAAATTTTCTGAGAATCCACCAGACTGATTTCCAGAGTGGCTGTACCAGCTTGCAATCCCACCAACAATAGAGGAGTGTTCCCTTTTCTCCACATCCTCACCAGCATCTGCTGTCACCTGAGTTTTTGATCTTAGCCATTCTGACTGGTGTGAGGTAGAATCTGAGGGTCCTTTTGATATGCATTTCCCTGATGGCTAAGGATGTTGAACATTTTTTTTTAAGTGCTTCTTGGCCATTTCAGTTTCCTCGGTTGAGAATTCTCTGTTTAGCTCTGTTCCCCACTTTTTAATAGGGTTATTTAGTTTTCTGGAGTCTAACTTCATGAATTCTTTGTATATATTGGATATTAGCCCTCTATCAGATGTAGGATTGTAAAGATGTAAAGATCTTTTCCCAATCTGTTAGTCACCATTTTGTCTTATTGGCAGTGTCCTTTGCCTTACAGAAGTTTCACAATTTTTTTGAGGTCCCATTTGTTGATTGTTGATCTTAAGAGTATAAGCCTTTGGTGTTCTGTTCAAGAAATTTTTCACTGTGACCATACATTCCAGGCTTTTCTCCACTTTCTCTTCTATTCAATTTAGTGTATCTGGTTTTATGTGAAAGTTCTTTATCCACTTGGACTTGAGCTTTATATAGGAAAATAGGAATAGATCGATTTTTATTCTTCTACATGCTGACAGCCAGTTGAACCAGCACCATTAATTGAAAATGCTGTTTTTCCCCCCACTGGGTGGTTTTAGCTTTTTTGTCAAAGATCATATGACCATAGGTGTTTGGGTTCATTTCTGGGTCTTTAATGCTATTCTATTGGTCTACATGTCTATCTCTGTACCAACATAATACAGTTTTTATCACTATCGCTCTGTAGTACAGCTTGAAGTCAGGGACATTCTCTTGCCTTGGGGTGTTGTGACTGAGATTTGTCACCAGATTGATGTCATATCTTCAGATAAAAGGCACATCTCTACGTTGCTCCTTATCACCTGAGACAATACAGGGCTGCTCTGTAAGGTCAGGACATCCCATTTCTCCGTCTCCTTTTCCAGAGTGAGTGAGTATACATCCTATAACTCTGCAGAGTGGTACTGTCCATATGGTTTATAATTCAACAATAGCACGAGTTATTTCCACAGCTTCCCTCCCCTTTACAAGCCTGTGACAGGAGATTATTCTCATTCTACACAATGGCCTGCTGGTTGTATTCAGAAGCCATTTTGTTTTAGTCATAAAATATTTCCTGAATTACTCATAGTTGAATACTATTAAGATATATTGCCTCTAAAACACATGAGAAAATATTTGGAATATTAAGTAATTCACATATATACTAAATATTTCAAAGATATATTCAAATATATATATATATATGTGATATTTGATAATATATGATCTATATGTCTTCAAGGCATTTTACCAGTTTTATTAATAATATGAAGTACATGGGGATCATAAAAAATTTTACTAAGTGATATATATGGCAATGTTTACTTAAAAAAAAAAAAGAACTATCTTAATATATAGTTGAGAAATCCACACAGAATGGTGGCAAAATTGTCCTTTCATTTTTTCTCTATGTCTTTCCAAATGAGTATACACAAATGCAAAAGAGAATGGATGTGGATCAATGTGGAGCTGTGTTTTCTGTTTAAGATGATAAATGAAGCATGCCCCATGTTGCAGTCCAGGTAGACCCCAGTCTTCTTACACACCTTGCCTCAGGATTGCATCTAATTGATATATTTAGTTTTTCAGCATTTAGACAAAAAAAAAAAAAAAAAAAAAAAACCAAACAAACAGAGGCTTGGGCCATTTTAACAGTGACATGTTTTCATCAAATCTTCCACCCACTGAAATGTCCCTAGATATGAGCTAACTTAGTTTCCTTTGGTGTCAGTTCCTAACAACCTTTTATTATTTGTTTTCTATGTTGTCATGCACAGGATTCCAGGATTGAGACTGGCATTATGTGTCCAGCATGGTCCTGTATATGCAAATGAATGGGTTTAGCTGCTGCGGAGGCAGGGGAGAAGCGATCTAATGCAGAGGCAAAGGAAACAGCACTGGGTGGGCTTATTGAGAGCACAGAAGTAGGAATCAATATAACACTCACCTGTAATATCCTTCTGGGCGAGTTTTGAATATACACAATTTTTAAAGCATATCCCAACCATTGAAAACTAACCTTAACACACGACTTTACTTGAAACCTTAAAAGTTTTGCCAAAGGATTTTACGATCCAAAATAAAACCAACAGAACTTAGATAAACAGGTGAATGGAAGAAACCTACAAAGTGTGTGTAGCTCGGGTTCATCTTCTTCAACAGAACAAAGGACAAGGCAAGGAGAAAGGAAGTTTGGCTGTGTGCAATATTTGAGCAAATTAATAATAATATGTGCGTACACCCCCCCCCCCCCAAAGAGCTTCTCACCAACAGCTACAGGAACTGAAAGATAAAATTATTACCTTCTAGGCTTAAATCAAACACAGCTTGAGTTTTAAGAATACATATCTGACATTTAGATGTGGATTAAGCTTTCAGGGTCACTCTGGGAAAACAAGCCTTTGTGGGCTGCGGGCCATGAAACCTTGGGAATTTCCTAGGCCTCCGTGAAATCCCCTCTTCCTCAGAAGAAACAATGGAGATGGTCTCGCCTCCCTGGGGACCATGGAGTGCTGTCAACCCACTGATTCTCAACAGCTGGGCATCTAGGCTTTCCCCCTTGGATACCAAAGGAGTAAAGTGTAACAGATAACACAACTTGGAGGGAAAGTTAAGAAAATTCTAATGATCCAGTGCATGGAGTGTAGCTTTGTAATTGGGAGGACATTCTAAAGCTTGCATGCCCATCAGGCAGTTAAGACTGTAATTTCTTGCCTCCCACCTTCTCCTTCAATAGAAGAGTTTAGGAAAATAATAAAAGTGGCAAAGCAAAATATACAAAGAAAGGTTTTTCAGTGGAAAGAAGCTAAAAGTTATACTTTAGATCTACTCTGGATGTCAAAAATCAAAGCAATATATATGCATATGTATGTGTATGTGGTGTATGTGTATGTGTATAACTTAGTGTCTATGACGAGCACACATAAGAAACTATGTAACCACACAGAAGTGATGATTGTACTATATCTATGTGACCATGGTGGAAGATATTAATGATTATATACGGTAGGAAATCTCATAATCTAATAAACAGGTGTTTTCATTTGCAGGATAATAATATGATTACTGTTAAAACAACTAGGTCCACCAGACTAAGAGCTTGCTAATAACTTGCTTGAGAGCATCTGGATTGATTTCATTTCTTTTACATCTGAATGTATTAAACCCTAACATCTTCTGCAGTTTTAAATATGCTTACAGCAATCACCCAATTAAAATAGATTCTTGAATCCAGAGAGTTGCAGAAGAAGCAAGATCTACTTATACTCCAAAGGACACTGGGTCCATGATTCCTCAGCTCTCATTTTCCAGGATGGAAGGTGCTCTTGGGTACACAGGTATTTTCTGTTGACCTCCTGACCTCAGGGATTATGGGACTGTGAATAGTTAGTACTACCATGGTCTCTAGATAGTTTCATTTGTTAAAAGATGTTCTTTGGAATCTTCCAAATACTTGCTAGAGAATCACCAACCTCCTTTTCATCATGGAATGGAAAACAGTTACTAGACATCAAACTTGGACCCTTGGCTGCCTTATGGGATCTCTCCAATGACCAGCTCTTTTCTGACCAGTACATTCATTTGAACTTTCCTTTTTCTCCAGTAGGGCCATGCCTCTGTCTCTAGGGAGAGGATTCAGATCATTATCTCACCTCCAGGGACTTCACAGTCCAGTGTGGGGGAGGGACGGTGACATAACTAGTGACAGTAGACTATGGCAGTTATCATGAGGAAGTATCATGGTGTGTAACAAAGTCCTTGGGCAGCTCCACCGAGGATGTGATTAACTTTACTTGGGGAGGTCAGGCCTTGTAGAGAGAAGGGTACATGCGCATGACCGGGAGGGTAGACATGGAAGAGGAAGGAATGGGGTGTGAAAAGGGGGAGCTACAGAGAAGGGAACACTGCTGGTTGAGTCAGAGCAGGAGTATATGGGGGAACTCTGGGCAATGAAGGATTTGAACATCTCTTACTCATCCTGATTGTGACAGGGGGACTTGCCTCACAACAGAGTTTGTACCAAGGTCATCCTGAAAGAATGGACCTGAGAGATGAACCCTTGATCTACACGGGGTTTTCTTGCATTTTGCAATTTTTCTGCATATGTGTGTATGCATATATATAATTCAAACTCAACAGTGGGCCACATCATCAGGAAAACTCAGCTTCTAGTCTCGCCCGTCTACCAAATGACTGGACGCTGTACCCAAGGACCACTGAGGATTGAGATAATTAGGAGGAGCACTGAACGGTTCAAGATTTTCTATAGGCATAGCTCTTGTTTATCTGACATGAGCTGGTGATGGTGTTTGACGCACCATTAATACAGTGACAAATTTCCCACTGGGGGAAAGGTACTGGCTGCCAAATCACGGGTCAGAAAGTTAAAGCAACACAAAACAAAACAAATGAACTCACTCCGTTAGGGATTGACAAGGACTTTTCTTTTCCATGGCATTTAAAGCAGTCACAGGATCTTAACTAATAGCTACTGCCCTATGCAGGGGAGGTGATGGTGGTGCCGAAGACCTGCCATGGAGGAGTGTGCAGCTTGTTACACCCCTACGAAAAGTGAGTCAGCAGATACCAGAGGAGGAGGAAAATTAGGCACCATGCTGCCAACTTCGGAACTCAGTAGCTCCCAGTGAAAGAAATAAAAGCCATGCCTTCCTCAGCTTTTAATAGTCTGTCAATCCAGTGACAGTAGCCAGTTTGTCCATAAACATGATGTCAGGTATAGCTTTTACCAGCCATTATGGTGCAGTCATGTGAAGTCTTATGAATATAATAAATATAAATATGTTCATATATTCAAATATATTAATGTATATCCATACATATGAGTATATGTACTCATATACACATATATGAATATATATTCAATAGCAATGTGTTTGCTTTGGTTTTGTCACTGAGCAAAGCAGCTTTCCAATCTGTCATCTATATGCTGTAAAGACGCAATATTCCTTCCCTAGCTAATTCCAACAGTTTTATCAACCACCACCTTTTTGTCAGCTCTCAATTATCTGTAGAAATGGGTGGTTAGGAAGAGTATGATAAGATAAACACAAAAGATTTCTTTTTTTAAAAATCTCATTTAAACCAACAATGTTATTTCCTTTTCAACAAGCATTTTTCCCCCAGAGCTATATATAATATCCTAATTAATTGACTTAAAGTTCATATTCTTTCTGTGGACCAGCCCCTTGTTTTGTAAAGTTACTAATGAGGTGGGGAAAAGCCAAGCCAGAGGAAACAGAAGAAGCACAAGGATGCAAATGTTGAGGACAAATGTGGACAGTTGGGAGTTAACGACAGAGGAGACATTTCCCTAAGGATCCACCATGTTCCTGAAGAAATGAAACTTTTCCGAGGAGAAAGGACCAGGAGTTAATTTTCTGAGCGGATACAGGTTAAAGAGCTAACAAGTGCACACACAGCCAAAAGGAACTTTCAGGAGACCATGTCTGTTGTACATTTTTCTGTACATTGTTTTTGTTGTACATTGTTTACAATCTGAAACAATTTCTCTCTGTGTACTTGAAGATACAAGATAGCCATTCCAATGCCATTAATTCATTATTTGTTGGGAAACATCCATGCTCAGGACACAAACAGGAAGGCGGGGTTGGATGGCTCTGCATTATTTGGTGTACTGAATATTAGCATGGGAGAAGGAAGTCGCACACTTTATTAGAGGCTTCCTACTCTACAATGAAATCATCTCTCATCCAAGTATAAATAAGCCCATTGCCTTCTAGCTCAAATTCTCTTCGAATTCCACATAAAAATCTAAGCCACTGGGCTTAAGTTGAATCACTGTGTTATTTCTTTTTATATTACTTGACTTACTTTAAAAGTTGAATCCTTATTGTATATCTAAGAGAGTTCTTAAATTTATAACCTGCCCCCCAAAAGAATCATTTCCTCTTCTTCAGAGCAGCTTTTAAATACCACATCCAAAATATCTAGGGAATTGGAGAGAGAGGAGGGAGGGGTGGGAGAGGGGCTAAGGAAAGAGAGCTAATGGTCAAAATGCATCCTTATAATAAAATGAGTTTCCTAATGGATGCTCGCTACAGGAATAACATTAATTCAGTATTAGGACTTTCACTGGAAAAATATGAATGCAATTTATCTTTTTAACTGTCAGCTGCATTTCTAAAGCTCTGAAGTCTGTAGCTTCCAGGGGCCTTTTGTCTTTCTGCCATGGCAGGGATATCTTGGACAGCTGTAAGAGCTTTCTAAGCTATCTTTCTCAAAATCCATTAGCTAATTCAAGGAACCTAATTAGAGCTGCCATTTTGATGGAGCATACTGAATGCTCAGTACAAACTGGTAACACCATCAATGTTTATTAGAAAATCACAAAGCCCAAAGTGCTCCATTCCCTATGAATATTAATGGGAATACAGCAAACAAAATATTTATTAAAACGTGTGCTTAATACCATCAAGGTTTACAGACAGACACTGAAAGCGAGACAGAAGCACACACTTGAATCAGAAGGCCCTTGCCCGTGGACACACAATGGCCCGAGACTCAGACTTAAGCAGCACATAATTATTATTTGTACACTCCCCCTGCTTCTCTCCCTGGGTTTTGCACCCGGGGATTCAGCTCACAGCTGGGAGGACAGATGTAAGTCCAGAGAAGACTGAAGGAGGGGGTGGAGGCAGCCCTAAAAAAATAAAAAAGTAAAATAGAGCCCCACACAGCTGCGGAGTGCCACAAATCCTTGTCAGTGGAGAAATACGTCTTGCTTTTCTATAAAAGCAACAGCTTGGTGATGTCAGTGCTTCCCACCCTTATCCGGATGAGGGGATGAGGGTGTCATCCAAGTAGTATCTCTTCTTTCTGCCCATAGGCTTGGAGGTGGGACTGCCTAGAGAGGTCAGTCCTACATTCTGTTGTTATGGTAATGAAGCATCTTCCACTCCCCAGGTCAGCTCAGGTACTGACCCAAGCTGTCCTGCCAAGGACAGACACTATACTGTCTTCTCTTAGGTGCAATGAAAAGCTCTTTGTGAAAGGCTTCTGTTCGGGAGACCCAATCCTCTCTCAAGCCATTCTCTCTTTCTCTCTCTTCCTTCTCCTTGTGTCAGCCTCATCGTCTCCACGGGTAGCAAGCTGGTTGTATCTTTAGACGGCTGGAATGCCCACCAACCCCTTGCTGACCTCTGCAGGCTGGGTTTAACCAAAGTCTCTTCCACCCCTATTTCTCCAGTCTCTGAACCCAGGCCTTCTGCAGGACGGGGCTGGAGTCAGGTGGCCCCATGTGTCAGATGTCTCACTTCAAAGGCTGACAACAGGTTTTCAGTCAGGAAGCAACATGAATAAAATTAAAACTGCAGGATACAATTCTGGATTTTCTTTGGAATACAGAATGGAGGGTATTGTATTCAAGGAGAAAACCATTTCTCAAAGACTGGAATACAGAATAGAATTAGGCGTACAATGGAGAAGATGGTGGACGGGCCAGGTGGCATCCAGAACGCTGGAGAGAAACAGGTTCCTGTGCATTTGGTTCTAAGCACGAGGTTTGTCCCTAGCGCACTCCTGGTAGAAATCCTATTCTGGAATTCTCTCAGTACTTGGCACTAATCTTATGGCCTTTGCCTTCTTTTGTGGTATTGTAATCATTCACATGCTTTATATATTTTTAAACTTCATCTACTCCTCAGTAGTGGCTAAGGGCTGCAAGGCGTTGGATCATTCTGGTATCTTCTATAAAACTTGGCAGAGTTCACGCCTGAAATACCTTTAACGCTAAGTGTTTGTGGGAGCTGGAACCAAGAGAGTCATTTAAGACAGGGACACTCCTGTGCAGACCTCAGTGGCTTACTGTAGACCACTCTGCCATCTCCACAGACTGCACAGATATTCACTGTCTAAGGAAACTTCTCTACTGGTTTTGAAGTTCTCTCTGCTGTAACATGTTTTTACGGCCTCCTCTCTCTAAGCAGCAATTGCTAGAACATTTTTGGTGCCATCAGCTCCCATAAGAATTGTCTAGCCAAGCAGTAATGTGCTTTGCTTATTAATACTTGTGGAATATATGTGTGCGCTGAAATGATGCTATTGGAAACCTTTTCTGTGCTATGTCACACTAAATATAGCATGTGCAGGCCATGATGGAACTGTCTTGAAACTGTGAGACTGTCCAAGCTCACAGCTATAGAGAAAGCAGGCTAGCAACACTGGCCGGCCTTTATCTCGGAGTTAAATTTAGCCAAATTAGGATCTTACTGCCAAAAAGCACTCTAGTCTGATTAACAAAGTTGTCTAATAAGCATATCACTTTCTAGCACTCCGCAGAGGTGGGTAGTTGAAGCCTCGGGCAAGTTGTGGAGAACTGCTGAATGGAAATGGTACACTCCACACCCTGGGGAAGCAGAAGCAGCCTCTTTTGTTTGGTCAAGCTCAGCTCCAGGCAAAAAGATGAGTTGTGATATTAAGCATGTCCATCACCTTGAAGTCAGTCCACAAGAAGTATTGGAAAACCATGGAACCCACCCACCCGATGGATCCTCTGAGTTAGTTTACGATCCAGAAATCCACACTTTGTAGTAATTTGATAACTGTTTTAAGGAGAATCGATGAGACAAACTAAGGGGCCGTGGAGGGAAGACTCAAAGATAGGTTTTCAGAGCAACTGGGAAGCCTCAAGAGGACATCCAAACTGCTTGTGAGTTAGCTCTCTGCAGGCTAGTCATGAAAGCAGTAGGGCACTGTAGAGCCTGGGTATCTTGAAATCCTGTGAAGGGCTTGGGTTAATGAGATGGGTTTCCTAGGCACCATGTCTCCTTCATGCTTTCTAGCTCCTGAATTCTCCCACCCTGCAAAAACTCTCAGCCATGGTAGTTCAGGGGCTAAGCGGGATACTGTTTCCTGTACTGTAATGCACCACACTGAAAAATCTCAGGGAGTATAAAATTAAATTCTGTCTCCTTTGATTCCTTAGACACAAGAATAAGAAGGAAGCCAAAAATCAAGCAATGTCATTTCTGTTGTTTCTGTTTTCACAGGAGTCCCCAGACAAGAAAAGACGTCTGCTGAGCTCTACACTACCTTTTTTTTTCTAGTAGCCATTTTTTTTTTTTTTTTTTTTTTTTTTTTTTTTTTTTTTTTTTTTGCTTTTGTTAAACCAGGGCCTCCAAATCTTCACAGGAGACATTTCAATGTATCCCACAACTGTCTACTTCAGGGCAACTGAACATGAAAGGAAGGTTTGTATGGCTGAGGTATGGCCCGAATTTTGTAGGAGACAGTCACTAGGGTGGCAAAGGGAGAGAAGCTATGAAAAATTCAGCAGCCACGACTCCACACACACCCTCTGCTCTGTACCAAAGAGAATATTCAGAGTTGCCATAAAATATACAAGTCAGATTCAGACTTGGCGCGCTTATCCACTCCTAAGAATCAGAGATAACTAATTACGCAATAACCTAGAGCAAAGCACACCCCTTCTTGTACATAAAGGGAATCACAGTTAAAGAACAAAAGCAAACATTTGCTGAGTTCATGACCAAGACCTACATCAGCTTCATGCTAATGTTCGACACCCTGCAATTTGAACACCACAAAGCCGGAGGTATAGTTACTGAATTTTTCTTTGAAGTGTGTCTTCACCTAGAACCAAAGTTGGAATTCACCCATAAATATAAAAAAAAAAAAATTGGAAGCAGCGTTGCTGTAAATAACAGATGTTTTCTTTATGCTGCCAGAATACCCAAGATAAAAGGTTATTTTTTTGGTCCAAAAACAAACAAACAAACAAACAAACTGAAAACCAAGAAAGACAATATGGTCAGGAGCTTAGCCTTCCAACAGGTGAAATTGCTCTTAATGCAGTGGACAAATTTTTCCCATGTTTCATGGGAAGACCAGATGGTTCAGGTGGGAACCAACACTTTGTTTTTAAAGTCTCTTGTACATTGCATTTTGAATATAAAAGATAATCTGAAATTCATCCATGCTTAAGAAAAGAGAAAAGAGAAACAATAACCACAGGAAGATGATCGGGCACAGGGAGGTGCTGTCTAGAGGAGTGACGTTGAAACTGGAGTAGGATCTGACAGACAGAACATCACAACTCCCCATCTCTCTCACTGCTGCTGTTTGTAGTTTCAAAGGGTAGCAGAAGCTCATGCATTAAGTAAGGATAGTGATGGAAAACAAATGGAGTGAGAAGCCTACTTAATATGGCTTTACATGATGATTCTTTTAGAGAAAGGGATTAAAAAGAGAACTTAGCCTTCTAGCTAATGCGTTTGTTAGGGAAAGAAAATGTTAAATTAAGTCATTCACAGTCAAAATGAACCAATGTGAGAGCTCTCCCTAGGTGTGCTGGTGGCTCACCCTCTACCCACTGCAATGATGCAGGGGCTGGCTGAAGCGACAGCTAATTGTTCCTGCTGACTTTTAGTTTAAATCCAGTCCTTGGACACGAAACCTTTCAAAGACAAAGAGCTACATTAATTTAGTAATTCCAGAGTGTTTAATACATCTGCCACTGTCTGGTGATTTTCTTCATTTTCAACCACTTGACAGCTACTGTGATCACAAGTTTCAGAGAATCTATTTCTCTGTGTAAAATTAACAGCAATAAAACAAGCTAAATGGGATATGACCAAATCAGAGAGCTCTCATATCACAGGACTTCAAAGACTCCTAGAAGTGCAGTGGTGCAGGCTTGTGTTCCAATCATGAATGCAAGCGCTGCTCTGAACCAGAGGTTTTTCACTTACTACCAAGACAGATGTCATGGACACTCATTTGCAGATGTCAACAGAGTTGCCCATCAGCAAAGACAGCCTGGTGCAGTCAACACTGTCCACACTCCAAGCATGGGACTTTTCTCTTAGACAGAGGACTTTCGTACCAAATATGCTATGGTCTTCTTGATAATTTTTCCTTTCTAATGGCTTTTCCCTCCCTATGTGTATTTTCAAGGGGGAAGAAAAGCAAAGGGTAGCAAAAGCAGCCTTAAGTGCTTGGCAAACGATCTTCCTGAATCTGGACCTCATAAATCCTGTAAAATGTTATATTTCAACAATAGGCTGGGAAAGCTTTTCTCTGCAGTGATGAAGCCCGGCTTCAAAATTTATGGTTTCATTTCAGAAATGGACTATAAAAAGAGACTGACTTAGCTGTCTATCAGCTAAGCCTGACAATAGCAAATAAGGTGCGAGCTTTCAATGTCAAATAGATATTTAATATTAAAATTCTCAGATTAAACATTGCAAAAGGGGTCCCCTGTGCAGCGCTCCTTGATGAGAGCCCTGATAGATGGAGGGTGGGTTGTCATAGCAATGCCCAGACCCTGAAGTGACATTTCTCTCAGTATCTACTGATTTTTTTTTAATACTCTGCTCAGAAGGATGCTATTCTACTGGAGGGAAGGGTGAGTCAATTAAACAAGATCTAGGCAGATACGGTTTGGTTCAGCACATAAAAGGCCCAGGTGTGCCGTCACTCACTCTTTTTGTCAAGAAGGTTATGAAAACCTGCATCCTAATACATCTTGATAAATTCGCATAGATCTGTGAAAGGAGGAAACGAGAAAGTTACTCCAGAAACCATTCCCCCTGATAATGGACCACTGAGGCAGAATAAGAACTTCCAAGGTTTGAGTTTCTATAGTAACTCTTAACTCTACTGGTAGATTAAGAAGTTCAAAGTAAAACAACATGGCACTACTTTTGATGAATTAAATGAGCAGTTTTACAGGTCTGAAAGTGGTAATACTCAAGTTATCACAAATGGGGTTCCAGAAGTACTCTCCTGCATCGCTGGTTGAAGCATTTCTTCTCTTGTATTCTAGAAAACTGTTAGCAATGTGTTTCAAGCTGTGTGGCAAAGTGCTTTAAACACATGCTTGTCAGAGAGTTTACAAAGGTTAGAGTTATAAAAACGCATTCTACAATACTGTGAGCGTTTCAAATGATTAGCACGTGTAATGGCAACAGAAGCAAGAGGGTAAAATTAAATAGATGTAATTATTACATGGACTAGTTTACATTAGAGTCTTCCTATTTCAGACACATACATACGCACATACATACAAATGATATGTATCATATACATACAAATGATCTGTAGTGATACACATGGGAAAAATAACACAAACTGGACGAAAATATTCTAAAATGTAAGTAGTTGACAACTCATGAAGTAATTCTTGATTTTGATTTTTCTTTCTGCTCTAATTCCTTTGTTTATTAAATTTGCTTTCAACTACTCAGGAAAATTAAAAAAAAAAAGTATAATAAGAGAACATGGTAGTCTAGCAAGCCCCTGATCTCAGTACCCAGGGAGTTGAGGAAGGAGGATTATGAGTTCAAGTTCAGAATGGGCTACATAGCAAGCCTCTTTCAATCTATCTTTAAATATCCATGTGTACTCCATTAGAGCTGGCCAGACCAAGGTAGAAATGTGGCATTTGTTAAGTGGTCCTTTGGAACGTTTTTCTTCTACTAGATTCAGCCCCTTGTTTTCTCCTATTACCAGATTGTGGTATAAATGAAACGGAACACTCAGATGAAAGCATTTTGTAACTCATAAACAAAGCTGTACATGTAGATTACTTTAAATCTAACACCTCGAGGAAATTACATCATGGAGAATTTCAGGGAAGTGGAAGGTTAAGTTTACAAATGCAATGTTTGGTAGCGCAGGGTGGGAATCACTTAAATTTTAACAAAGAAAAGCACATGGGGCTGGACCACAACTTTTAAACAAAATTAACACAGAAGCGAATATTATGACACCCACAGATAAGGAGTCACTGCCCACTACTTTCCTGCTCATTTTTATTCCCAACAGTGTACACTATCACCCACATTAATGAGTGAAATGTGCCTGACTGTCAGGCAGCAGAAAACCAGGAGCAGATAAACAATTTGCTATTGTAAAATTCCCTAATGGAGCTTAATAAGGGAGCGAGCATTTAGACACAACAGGGCTGAGACGAGATGTGACAGCTTCCATAACACGGAATCTCATTACTCTGTTCGTTGTTGGAGTCATAAATAGAATTTTAAGTTTGCTTGTGTTTCTCATAACTGATATACTAAGAATTAAGTTGTGGTTTGAAAAGCCAAAGACTGCATGGAGTAATGTGCTAAATTTGTGGAAGTGACCCCTCTTCATCAATGGGAGAGGAGGCTTAATGGTTGAAAATGATCACGGTAGACGGCCACAGTGGGGGATGGCACAGGAAAGTATGGTAGGGAAACTGCCTAGGCTACATGAGAGAATTCCTACCCCAGAGTGTAAGCCTCTGAGCTCCAAAGGAGTTTCTGATATACAATTATAATATAATAAATGATTACAATATAATAACAAAGCTGGTTATCTCAAGCTTTTATCAGCAACAGACCATGTCTGCTTCCGGTTTTGTTTATTAGTTTTATTATTTTCTCTTTTGGTTCTCCCCTGACCCAGGCTATCAGTTACCAACACCTCTGCCATCTAAGTAGCTGTTGGTTTTTCTACTCATTTCTGTCCCCTTCATTCCATGGGTACCACTTCTGCATTCTTAGGCTGGGAGTGGAGAAATCATACCTGCTTTCCCCCCTGTTATCTGCATCCAGGGCTGATAACCATGCGCTGTTTTGAACAACCTGGCAGTTGTGAGAACCATTCTGGTCCTCTGGGCCTACTGCTTTGTCCTAATTGGCTTTTGTTTCTGGGAGTTAAATACCAAATAAAAATTAAGAAGAAAATATTCTTCCTTGGGAATGAAACATCTTAAGAGAGAAAACACACAGAAGCCAATAGGGTTCCTTAGCCTCTACCTTGAAATATGTATCACCTGGACATCTATTATAAAAAGTCACCTGTTACATGCAATTTAAGATGTTTCTTATTACCATAAAACTCAGTGCAATGGTTCCTTTGAACTCTTAAAGAGAAATACTGCCTGCTTTTACCACCAGAAACAAATTGAAGTGAATTATTTTATTAATTCTAATCTGAAGAAAACTAGAACATCTTTGAAAAGCAGTGAAGAGAAAGTGTGTATATGTGTTTGTGTGTGTGCATGCATGCCAGTGTGCATGTGTACATGTGTGTGTGCCAGTGTATGTGAACGTGTGTGTGTGTGTGTGTGTGTGTAAATCTAGAGACAGTTCATGGCTGCTCTCTTAACTTACCAAAACTTCATGTGTTGAGTAGATAAGACATATTCATGGGGCTTTACTAACCTGTGCTTCAGAGAATAACAAACTACATTCATCTTTTTACAGTTTTCTAAAACCAGCACAGAAAAGAAGAAATCCAATTCCAAGACTGCAAAAGCATTGTTGGCTACAGAGGTGTCTGAGCTAGACAAAGGAGCCCTCAAGCCCGTGGGGCCCTGACACCCCTGACACAAAGCAGCCTTGCTCCTTCTGTTCCCATCAGGCAGAATGACAGTCCCCTTCTCCAGGACAGTGCGCTACTGTATTAGCGATGCTTTTGTAAAGAGGGTTTGACAACAATAGAGTATCTCCTGCCTGCTAAACAAAAAGTGACAACTCCATTTGAAACTTGTCCCTAGGTGCATTTTATGTGTAGAAATTATCTGTGACAGTCCCAATCAAAATAGTTTCATGTCACATGGCACATGAATGGGCAATACAAAACAGTGCTTCCAGTGCAGTTTTGTCCAGTTAATAGGTATTTTTAGTGGGTTGCTCATGCTATTATTTTTTAAATATAGAAATAGAGGTGGGTTTACATTGGTAATATCTTTGTCCCCCTGAGACTGCCTATGCTGGCTTGAAGCTCTTGCCATTCTTTTCCCTAAGTCTCCCAAATTCTTAGATTACAGGTGTGAGTCACCATGCTTAGACAAACCAATAGTTTTAACTTAAAAACATGCATACAATAACTTAAAAAGAGATGGAAATACCAATATAAAAAAAAAGCAGCTCTGCTCACAGAAAACTGACTGGAAACAGGTAGACCAGTAATCTGACCATGGAGTCATGGATAAACCTGGGATTTTCTACTGATTTCTAATATTCAGAACTCACTTTGACAAACAAACCCTGACATGGATTGACCTATGAAGACAAAGCTGAGTACCATTTATGGTGTTTGAATTAACGGACATGAGCAAGGACACAACCCGAAGCTTGTCAAATGTCGGACTACAAGGATCAATTCTCCCTCCTGATGGCTGACACGTTTTGGTCCTGGGATTGAAAAAAATCACAACAGACTTTGAAAGAATTCTTCCATGGTTACCTGTCTATCACAGGCCAAGGTGCAATTTCAGAGTTTTCTGTTGATCTACTATAAACTATACAGAAGTTTTCATAATGTCAGTTGTAAACCCAAACTGCATATTTTTCCTTACCCCACAAAGGCTTCTATAAATAAACTCTTAGAGGTCAGGGAACATGTCTGTTTGAAACTTCATTATATTTTAATACATACTCACTAGGTTCTACGCTGGAGGGCCTGAGAGGGGAATAGGGCTTCCCTGAAAATACCCACAAAGATTGTCTACATTTCTTTATTTCACAACTCTTGTCCTTACTTGATAGGTTTGACATTATTATCCAATGAAAGAGTTGTCCTTTAATCTTTTTTAAAAATGCATTTCTGCAAAAGCAAATGAAGTCCACATTAGTATAACCACAACTTTTGATACTAATTAGAATAAGGCACAAAATTGCAGCCCAAACCATCTATGCATCTATACACATATATGAACATACACATCTCCCCAAACTTCTGAGAAGTCATACCATCCAGCTTTCATGCCACACAGAGAGGATGGCAGAGGTAAATGAAAGGTATTTTTATGCATGAGTTTGTGGAAATTTTTAGGCAAATGTCCTAATTTTGGATAGCTAAGGTGAGGGATAAAGTTTTCTGCTGGGGTGAGCACAGGAAATTTGGTAGTGAACTCACGGGCACTCGTTAACAAAGAAGTTATCAGAGAGAAGTGAAAATGGCCATAAAAGTGAAGCTTGCTGAGCACTTGAGAGGTTGGAGAGGGCAATGACATTAAAGATCTACTGAAAAAAAATGTTGAAGGTACTCTGAAGAGAAGAAAGGGGGGATAGGCCACTGCTGGGCGGGGATGCTGTGACACCATAGAGCACCCGAGGAAAGACAGAGCAACTTGAACTTATATTTTGCTTCCATTAAAGAATTGCAGAACCATATAATTTTGGAGCTAGAAGAAATTCTGGAATGACTTAGTCACACCCCTCTGTCTTTGTAGACAAGGAAAGATGCAGAGATACATTAAGTAACTCATCTGACATCTCTGTCAAGGGAAGACAAAAGAGAGGCAGAAAGGAATACTGAGAGAAGGAAAAAATACAGCCCAACGCACTTTAAATGCATCCATGTCACTGGGCTTAGACATCGCATCCGGGGTACTGATTGCTGAGAGGCAAGGCCAGCGAAGCTCAGACAGCGACACTGAGAAATTAACCGTAATGGGAAATGTGCCCAGATGCTGTAGAAGAGCAAGTGGTGGTCTTAACGTTAAAATGAAGAAAACAAATTATAGAAAAATCTAAAGACCTCTGTGCTTAATGCTTATGGCAAATCAGATTCTCTTGAAGGAGGCACTGGAAGTGGCTGCTTTGAGATGGTTGGCAGGCATTGTTTACAAACACAAAGCGTGGGAATACGATTTAGAAGATGTAGCTGCTAAGAAAAGCACTTTCTTTTGATGCATCATCAGACCTGGCTGAGTGTAGCTTTTGAACAGTAAATACTACCTTTACTCCTCAGAAGTGTTCGAAGCACAGCTTAGATGGAGAGACCGTTACCTGCCGTGACCTGAGGATGTCCTTCATTGGGAGAACTTGGATAGGAAGTGTTCTCTGGCAGAAAAGGAATGGGATATGTTGCCTCAGTACTGAGAATCAACAGTAACTAACCCCTGGGATTACTGACATGAAGAATAAGCAAACCAGAGCCCAGGCAACTGGCAAGAAATTAGCTTAGCTGGGAGGAAATGGCTAGTTTAAAGGCAGCAGGGGGTAACATCTTGACATTAGTATAGCTAAAAGTGGAGTTGTTTGGCATCTCTTCCACCCAATATATTGAATTATTGAATATCTAATTTAAGAATTGTACTAGGACCAGAAGTAAGGTACTGTGCTTGCTGGGAAATCTGAGCAGAAACAAGTAACAGTTGATTCTAATCATCATGATCCTTCTTTGGTTGAAGTCACCATTACCATCCCAGATGGGTAGCTCGTCAGAACCAGGTCCTGAGTAACATTGGGACTCAACCCACAGAGAACATGCACAGGGGTAACATGGCACCATGGTATGTGTAAAAACAACCGTCTTGAGTTGTACCGTAAAAGCTGACATCATAATAAACTGAGACTAGCAGGAGTGTTAGCATGAGAACTACGAGAAATATACGCTGAGAAGCATTTTAACGAAGAACTTCATGCAGGAAATGGGTGATATTCCCTATTGCAGTCATTGTCGTGATCAAATGGAAGGAACCCAGCCTAGATTCCTTCAGCCTGGCTAAGGGAAAGCATAGTGGAGCAGAGAACCCTTCAGGAGAATGTTAGACCCAACAGTGAGCTACCCTGTGCTTACTGGAGTGGACACACACAGGAGAGCAGTAACTACTTTCAACCCTGGTCCTTATAAGTAGATAGGGGAGGCAGGAATCTCAAGTCCACCTTGCCTGCCCGGTGCTTTGTATGGCAATGCTTCCTACATAAAACAACAGCAATAGTGTGGAAGATAAACTCAAACCCAGAAAAGAGAATTCCGTGCCTGTTTTGTTTGTTTATTTTTTTAAACTTCTGCACATCTCGAGAAGGTGATCAACTTACTAGGGCCTGGAATTAAGGGAAGAGAAAGGTCTTTACAAGGCACCTCCCTCTCTACAGAAGGAGAAAGAGGTCTTCAGCTAAGTGAGAATCACATTTGTATTCCATTGTTGTAATTTGTCACACGTGTTGTATGCACATAGCTGTCATGCCTTCAGATGCAGAGACTTGCATGTACTGTGTCCTGTAAAGACCATCCATTTCCTTGTGTCCTAAGTAAGGAAAAGCTCTTTAGGTCAGGCTAGACCCTGGGTTCTGTCAACCCCCCCCCCCCCCCCGATCAAAGCAAAGATGGAACTGGGCTAAAATCAGACCTGAACATCATAGGTTGCCTCTCTGTGCAGTGGCTGGCACTTGAGGTGGGGACACTACTCTCAACAGAGACAAGGAAGGGCTGGCAATTACCTGTGTCCTGGAATCAGAATGAGACCTTAGATGTGGTGTAGGTCTAAAACACATGCTAAATTTTTGTAAACTCAACATGTAAAAATGTATGTACAGATGAATGTAACATAGTTTTGAAATAGTTTTGAATATATCTTGAAAATATAACCTGTGTATATTGGTTTAGATAAAATATAAAGTTAATCATCTTTTAAAAAGAGAGAGAGTGTTAAAAATGTGCAATTACAAATGTGGTTTGTGTTGTATTTTATGTGTGGCCTGGACTGAAGGCAGACAACCTCACAGAAGGAACCAAATATTTCAGTCTACAACATTGGCACTTAATGAAAGCTATGGAAAATGAATAGTTTGGACAGAGGCCCGGGGATTATTTCGAATGTAGGCCAATGAGAAGCATACTTTTTATTGGAGAAGTTGAGTTAGTATTTACTTAAAATAATACCAGGTCACAAAATTTGGGTAATGTCCATTATTCTAATGCCATGTTAAATCAAATGATGCAATAAACATTCATTTGAATGGGGTGTAATAGAAAACAGGATGAGTTATATTGATAAAAGGTTCTAGAGGTTTGGAAAAGAAATTCATATTTATACCTGTTCAATTGTGGAGACAGGGCATGTTGCTGTGGAGCAAGAGCCTTCCTTCCCTCGGCCAGTGTAGCCACTGACTCAGATGCAGGCAGAAAATACACAGAAGGCAAGAGAAGGCTCACCCTTTCTTTCAGGAAGCAGAACTGACAGCCCCAGGAACATCCGAGTTTGTACTGAAATGAGGTTGCTCGCCACTCCTTGACAGGAGGGAATGGCATCTGACACTTGGAAGGTTAGAACTAAATTTGCTACATATTTATTTTGGATGGTTTTGAAAAATCAGCATCAGTGGCTGGAACCCTGGGGAACAATGTCACCTAGTGTTTCTTAGACATCAGGAATCTGGAATCACAGTCTCCTGGAGACAATCCCCAGGTGGTCTGAATCCATCAGGTGGAAAAAGCAGCTCTCTGGGTGGCTAAGCACCCTCCTCGGAAGCAGACTTCCGTGCTCCAGCTGCTCAAGTCCTGCGTGGAAGACCCCATGGAGGCCAACCACCTTCTGCGTCCCTCTTGGTCCAAGGAAAAAGCATGTGGGTGCAGAGATGCTGGCTGGAGGCAGCTTTCAACCTGTCACTGGTCAATTAATGCAGCTTTTAGCTGCAATTATTGGACTTTGCTGCTCCCCAGACACTTCTGGGATTGGCAGACAGGACGGTTTGCTCCCAGCCTTCGAGGGGGCAGGCTTCCTTTCTCTAAGAAGCACCCATTTTCTTTCCCTTTGCTCATTCTATTTTTACGAGAATGAAAAGGCTTTGAATGATCAGTTTTTCTAAAGTGAACCTGGACTGTATCTCTGAAAGCCGGGTGTATTTGCCACTCAGCTGCCTGTAATTGTAGCAAGAGCTGACCTGGGGGATATTATGCAGCAGAGTGCTATTACTTTATACAAGGAAAGGTTTTGTGTGTGTGTGTGTGTGTGTGTGTGTGTGTGTTTTCAGGGGAAAGGACTCTTTATATACAGGGAAGAAAAGACTCCAGATTATAAAAACAGAATTTACAGAGAGAAAGATAATTTTTTTCCAAAGAGCAAAGAAAGCTCCATGGTACAGTGGTTAAGCAGTGAGGCTCTGAAGTCCGTGTAACTGGGTAGAGACTGCTCTATGACACTGAGTCAGCCCCACCCCCTGCATCCTGCCTTCCTCATTTGCATTTTTGGATAAGCTAGTGGAGGCTTAGCTGGAAAAGGTGCTTGTGACCATGCCTTAGGGGCCGAGTCCAGTTTCTGGGACCCACATAGTGGAAGGGAAGAACTGATGCCCACAAGCTGGCCTTTGATCTCTTCGTGCAAACCGTGGTCCAACTTTGCTTCCTGAGTTACAACTACACTTGTATCTAAACACAGAGCACAAAACGTGAGAAAACAACTTCTAAAACAGGCTAAAATCCATCACTATTTTCCCTTCTAGGTCATGAAGAAAATGTTCTGTTTATTTGGGAGGAGACATAATAAAACTGTGCCATGACACACAGGCTCAGCGCGTCACTGCTGGAAGGCTTGTTGAAGCCAGAGCAGACAGGTGTGTCCTTGTCCTGGCTTGTGAGTAGTTCCATGCTCATAGGTGTTTCACCGACTGAACAACCCCAAAAATGGTTGGAGAAAAGGAAATGAATTAACTTCTTAGCTAGGAGGGAGTTAAACTCTGGTACAGGCTCTATTGGGAGATGATCCAGTATCTTCATCTCTAGGGAACTTTGGAACAGGACACAGTTAAGCTGCCTGGGCTGGGTGATGTTGAGTCTAATGCTTAGAAACAGGGAACTGGCCTGAATGAGCTAAAAAGAAAAAGCTAAGTAGACCTTAATACTAATGCCTTGTCATTGGGCAGAACCAACTTCCTTGCAGTTTAGAGGCAAGTAGACTCTGGATTCTCCCAACCTGAGATTGAGTTTTCATTCCACTCTCTTGCATTCCTGCTTGCCACCACTGGGATTTACACATTTGTATGTCTGCCTCTCCCCCACTAGGTTGAGTTACCTCTGAGGCTGGAACATAGGCATTACACAGGAGGCATTAAGATCAGTGTAGAATACTAGCCATTTGCAGGATGGATGGAGGAGCATTTAAAGGCGCCTTTGATGGCCCAATCACCAACCTCTAAGTAACTCATTATTCATTTGTCCAATAGTTATTGAGTTAAGCTATGACAAGTAATTTTTAAAAATATTTTTTTACAGCATCTTCTATGTGCACGGCATAACACTGAACACAAAGTAAAACGGGTCCCCAATGAATCAGCCTAAGGTAGAGCCAGACGCATAAAACCCATGTTCCTAGCACCAAGTACAGGAGACTTAAGAAGGCCCAGCTTGGGCTGAAAACAACACAGGGCAATGCTGTGTCTGTTCCTGGCATTACAGAGGCTTCTTATAAATCCCGTGGGTTCTACCTACTCTAACTCAGAACTGTGCAGCATACAGGTAGGAAAGAAAATATGCCTGGCTACCTGCCATGAAGGTTTCAGTGAAGATTCCCTCAATAAAAACTTTCTAGTCTATCTTCCTACATGGCAGGTTTTCCTCCAAAGGAATGTCCCCGAGGCTACTGCCACCACTCTGACTGTGCAGCAGCCTGGGCTTCTCTCCTGGTGAAGTCCACTTCTTTAGAATGTCCTTGGTAAACACCAAGGCCATTCCTGTCAGAATTTCTGTTTCGGTGTGCAAGTGACTGGCCTGGAAACATAATTTTTAAACAGCTTTTCTTCAGTCACTATGACTGTTTAATTAATCTTCAGCCATTAACCATTCATTTAAAATGCCACTTACGAAATCTTAATTTTGCACATTATCATCTGGTTCACAAATAGCTAACCATGAGCAGAAGTGTAATGATCTCGCTCCCTCTGCTCCTAGCGCACACCAAGCTTATAGCCAATTTTGGCTTCTTAATTAACCATATGCATATTAGCATTTAAAATTAAACTACAGCTTTTTTTTTTAAAGAATTAATGTGCGAAATGTTAACTCCCATTATTCTCCCTTTTCAAAGGTTACCAAACTGTCTGGCTGAGCCATGGCCATCCGGGGTGTCCAGTGACAACACGAATGGAATTGTCCCGTGCCTCAGTTGAGGACTCTAAATAAACTCTTTCTCACTTATTTATGTGCATATGTGTGTATTTGTGTAGGGTTGAGGTGAGGTGTGGGAATTGGGGTATGGGGTGGAGGGTGGGGGTTAGTGAGGAGGAGAAGAGTATGTCAAATCTACTGGAGCTGGAGTTACAGGTGGTTGTGAGCCTCCTGGGTGGGTGCTGGGATCTGAATTCTGGTCTTCTGGAAGAGCAGCATGTGCTTTCAATCACCGAGATGTCTTTTTAGCTCCAGGGGACCTCATAAAGCTGAAAATTTCTGCACACCAAAGGGAATGGGTCAGATGAAGAGGAAACCCACAGAGTGAGACAGTCTTTGCCAAGGATATATATCTGACAAAGGATTAATGTTCAGAATATGCAAAGTATCAGGAAAATGAAAGTCTTGTTTTAAAAAATGAGCTATAGATCTTAACAGAGTTCTCCAAAATAAATAAAAATAGCTTCAAAATATGTTTAAAAGCATCCATTCTCCTTAGCAATTAAGGAAATGCAAATTCAAATACTTTGGGATTTCATTTTACCCCAGTTAGAAAGTCTCAGATCAAAGGTGTCGGGGAGGGGATGCCACATTTGCTGTGGATGAATTGCAAACTAGTGTGGTCACTGTGGAGGTAAAGGTAGAGAATCTTCACAAATCTAAAGGGAGATCTACCATATGACCCAATGCTATCACTCATTAGCAGGTCCCCCGAAGGACTTGACATCCTGCTCCTTAGATACGTGCTCAGTAACGGTGACTCTTCACAATAGAGAATGGAGACAACCTAAATATCCTACAACCTGACTATATCTGGAACGAATTACAATCAAGAAGTGTAATCTGACCTGATTACATTTCTTGATTGTAATTTGATCTGGGTCTTGGGGCAGGAAGACAACACACCTTTGATTTGGATCTTGAAGCTGGAAGACACAGATTTTTGATTTGGATTTTGAAATGGGGTGACATACACTTTTTATCTGAAATTTGAGGCACACCTTTCATTTGGGCCAAACCTTCTGCTGGAGGCTTACATGGGATGATGAAAGAAGAGTTCTTTGTTCTTTATCTGCTTGCCCTCACTTTGCCAGTACATCCATTCCTTTGCTGGGATTGGAGTCCATTTCTTTGGGATTTCATGCCCTCTATCTCAGCTCCTGCCTCCAGGATCCTGTCCTGTTTTACTTCCTGTCCTGGCTTCCTTCAGTGGTGAATAGCAATGTAGAAGTACGAGCCACAAAACCTCCGTCCTCCCCAGCTTGCTATCTGGCCACGGGGTTTCATCAGAACAATAGAAACCCTACCTAAGAGACAGCTTCTCTTTCTCTTATTCACATCCAGAGACTCTATGGTGAGATATAATAGATAAGAAATCTAGAGTCAAAATGATGTGGCGTCCTCTAGTCAAACTCCACGTGCCTGGAATGAGGACAGTTGTCTATTAAAAATGTTTTACAACATTGTGAGAGTGAAGATGGGGGAAGATAGCAGGCTGCTTTCTGAATCCTAATGTGACTTTGAATTCATTAGATACTGGGGTAGGTGACACACTGCTGGTAAGAGCCTCACTCCATTACATTATACCTGTGCAAACTGCTAAAGCTAGTTTCAGCCGAGAATGCCTGTGCAGGTGGCAAAAAAAAAAAAAAAAAAAAAAAAAAAAAAAAAAAAAAAAAAAAATTAAAACTGCAATTAGAAACAGAAATGTACTGATTGACGAAGGGACTTTGAACCACGCAAGAGCATAAACAAACCGAAACTCAGCAAACTCGGCATTTTGTAATTCTGTTAGCATTTCGGCTTCCAAGCCAAATGAGTACTTAAAATGCAAGCAGATCTTGACTCTGCAATTTCTAGGGCTGCATTCCAGGAGAATGACAATAATTTCTCCCTCTTTTTTTTTTTTGAAGGCCTCTTGGCCCGAAAGGAATCAGAAGAGCATAGAGCACTCCAAAGAATAATGGAGAAAACCTACTTCCGAAATCACTAAGCTTGACCCAGTCTGCAATTTGTTCACTGATCAATTTTTTGGGTGAACATATACTTGATTCCTACTGTGCTGAACCTTGGGAAGAAGCCTGAGGTGCGGAGAACCCACACAAAGATTCTTCCTTTAGGCCTATGGAACAGTGAGCACAGAATCAAGTCTGGATTTTGGAAGTTTCTCTTTTGACTCCCCCCACCCCCACCACCAAACATTTCCTTAGAATCAAGGAAACTCGCTGTGATAGTTAAACTGCAGAACGGAGAAAGATGCCCTAGTTGTGTGCTTTGCCAGTGGACACCAGCCCAGCAGTATGGGTATCATCTGGCAGCTTGTTGGAAATGAAGATTTGAGGGGTAATCTCAAAACTATTCAGAAACTCTGAGTGAGGGGACCCAGGGTTTTGGGTGCACTCACTGAGTTTGAGAATACTGGACCGAATAGAGGTGACTTCCAACTATAGGAACCAGCACTTAGCAGATCAAACAGGAACCTGATAGCCATGTGAGTGATTGATGAGAAGGAGATAGGCTAAAACTTGGGAGCAAGAGGGTTCAGGTTCCCAGGTAACTTGAAAGTGATGCTTATTAGCCTGAGGCGCTGAAGAAAGTAGGGAGCCTTGTGTAATATACCTTGTACTTGCTTACATCTCTTGGTCCACTGAAGGGAAGGGAAGAGCTGTACAGACCAACTCTTCCAAGCGCCAAGCTTCCTTTTTTGTACCAGGAGGACCTTTGCATCTCCATGTGGATACTGTTTCTACTCCAGGGCTGCCCCATGGGCTCTGCTCAGATGCCGTGTGTGTCCATTTTACCACCAAATTTCTAATCGCTAAATCTTCCAGATTCAAATTTAAATGTCACTTTCTCAACCACTATCATTTCATATCATTTCATATCACTCTAAATGCAACTTTGAGGATACGCAGTCCTTTAAATTTCCTTTTGAAAAAAATTTTGACACTATTTCTCTAAACTCAGCTATCTCAGGTAAAGAATTTCCAGAACATGCTTATAAGTGAGTTTGGAGATCCCAAATATAAACAAAAATGCTTACATCATCCTAGGCTGCCCTTGGTAATACTCAGTGAATGGGTCTAATTAAATAATGATCTCCTCTAGAAGATCCCAAGTTCTTTTAAGGGAAGGACTGCATCCTCAATTTACTGAGTGAATATATACTGAGTAAATATACTGGTTCAGTAAATATTATAAACTCAAGTGTTATGGGATCATGTTTCCTGAGCCTCAGTCTGGGAGGTAAGTTGCTTCCTGTGATCCCTATTTATATGTATTTTAGATCTTTGTTTCCTTCATTGTCCACCTGGGGCAGTCTGGGGCAGTCTGGGACAGTCTGGGGCAGTCTGGGACAGTCTGGGGCAGTCTGGGGCAGTCTGGGGCAGTCTGGGGCAGAACATCTTAGACCACAGTAGTAGAGAAGCCAGGAGGGAGAAGATGACCACATCTTTCCAAGAAGTCAGTATGAGCCAGCCCTGGTGCTGCAGGTCTAACATGTAACTAGCTTAAGCCTCCACGGATTACTCCAGATTCAGGTATGCCTTCTTCCTAGTGTTAAAGAGGCTTGCGGATGCTCAAAACACAGCCAAAACTCACAGAAGCACAGGGAATGGTATTTAAGCAGAGAACTTATCCTCTGCTTTAAATCCCATGTTACAGAATACTATAAGAAAGGTAATAAACTTGAGGAATAGTTAAGTACTTAAACTTTTCACAGGAGACAATGTGATGCATGTAAGATGTCTCAACACTGGAAAAATACACAATGCTCAATGAATTCTATTAGCAATTGTCGTCAGCATGGCCTCCACCGGCATCATCATCATCATCATCATCATCATCATCATCATCATCATCATCATCACAACCACCATCAACATTATTTCTATTATGTTCCTAGATCTCTTATCTTACTTGTAAGCATGTTCTGGAAATCCTTTACCTGAGATAGCTGAGTTTGGAGAAATAGTGTCAAAAAAAAAAAAAAAAAAAAAAAAAAAAAGGATTCAAAAGGAAATTTATGAACTGCGTATCCTCAAAGCTGCATTTAGAGTCAAATGATGTGAAAATTACTACCAAAGTCTTCTGCTTTACATCTTTTATGTTTTCCAGTGGATTCATTTTGAGCCTTGGAAATCACTCATAAAAAGTTATTTCTGAGACTCTAGTCTGTAACCTAGCTCACTCTAGCAATTTGGCACTATATGCCCTCACCCTGCCCCAAACACACACACACACACACACACACACACACACACACACACCACAGACAGAGAGACAGACAGACACACACACAGACAGATAGACACACACAGAGATAGACACACACACACAGATACACAGACCTAGTTTGCTTTGCTTATCTTCCTTGGAGACTCCCGGGTTTTACTCATATAAATTACTGGGAAAATTGGTGTGTAGAACTCTTGGCCCCTTTTCCTAACCCTGAATTTCCTGCAGGAGTGAGAGGCTAGAGCAATGTTGCAGTGAGTGGAACACAATGGCAGGAAACTCAGAGATAGACGAGAAGGGGCTAGAGTTGAGAGACATTGCATAGGTAATTAATTCTCTCTGGGAGGAAACTAAGACATGGGCTTCCAGAGAAGGAGACGGACGATTACCAACAGGGTTCACTGAAACATAAACGTGGACAAAGATTTTGAATGATGTCATGGTGGGGAAAAAGAGTTTTGGAAATGGAGCTGATGAGAGCTTTATGTTGTAGCCAGAGCTCTCAAGAGCAAGATTCTTGTTCTGTAGCAATTCAGCAAGAATGGCCAGAAGGAAAAAGGTGAATGATGCTGGGAACCAGCCTCTTCTACAGGTTTCTGCCAATCAGTGAAGTCAAAGCTAAAATTATCTGTGAATTTCTGTTATGTACCGAGACATTATTATACACGTTGCTTTTTAACATATTATTTCAATTCTTTTGTATGTGTGCATGCATGTCTGAGGGCATACATGTGGTGTATATACAAGTGTGTGTGGAGGTCAAAGGTCAACTCCCAGTGTCATCGTTCATGCCCATTCGCTGCTCTTTTTTTTGTTTTGGAGTTACAGATGGAGAGCTGGGCTTGTAGCTTATTTTAGACCACTTCCCAGGGGTTGCAGATGAGTTTATTTTTAAATCTACTGTTTAAATTCAGTGTTTTCTCCCAACTCGAGGAATGGAAACCTGCACAGGCCTTATAGCCTTTTGCTTCCTTTCCAGAGCTTGAGCAGCAGGCATTGTGTTGTTTTCAAGGACTGCTTAGCTTTTTCTGCTTCCTTGGAAGCCCCAAAGGCTTGTTCATGTGCAGCTTTCCTGGTTTGTGGGTTCTGATTCTTGTTACCCCATGCCTTGGTATGAGATGTACCTGTGATGGCTCGCTGGGATCTGTAGTCATGGTGGACACTTTGTCTGGGCTAGCCCTCTCTGTACTTTCTTCTATAGAGAAAGGTCCAGTTTATATGTCAAAAATTTCTCTTAAAAAGGAACAGGAATTAACATTTGCAGTAAGTGGCTGGAAATCGTTCCCATTGGTGCAACATTAGGATTTCGAACAGATCTTGTGTTTGCTAAAACTGCACAGCTAGACTTCCAAGATGAGGATTGGCTGCTGGGAAGAAAGAAAAGTGGCAAACAGGCTGCCTTATTTGTTTGTTTGTTTGTTTGTTTGTTTAGAGAGTTTCTCTCTTTAGCCCGGAGCTTGTCCGGTAGACTAGGCTTGCTGGCCAGAAGACATGGATATTTGTTTGCCTCCACCCTCCTACTGCTATGATTTAAAGTATGGGCCAATATACTTGCATTTGCAAATATGAATTTTGAAAACTCAGGTTTTTTCGTCTGCATGGCAAGACACACTGACTAAGCCTTCTCCCCAACTCTCTTTCAATTCTTCTAATATCAAAGTTTTCTAACATTGATGCCACCATCACTTAGTATTAAAGAAAGACAGGGAATTTTCATTTTTTTTTTTTTTTTTTTTTTTGGTAATGGTGAAAGGGCTTGTTTTATTCTTATTCTTGTGAAAATAACTAGAAAAGTCAAGGGAACCTGAGAAAAAAACAACAAAGAACAAAACCACTTGAAGGCTTTGGAGAATTCCCAATACGACCAGGGCCCTAGAGGCCAACATTGATTTTTGAAGAGTAGGTAGGTATGCGTATTGAACTGAATCCAAAAATTCTGTGGCACTTTTCTCTACAAGTCATTTGCTAATTCACAGATGGCACAGAACCAAATGCTAAGGAAATGGTCAGAGAGCAATGACTAAGATACTCTGAGCTGAGCAGAGTTCTCGGCATTCGTGTGGAATTGGAAGCAGAAGCAAGAATTCAAAATCTTCTAAGGACGAAAGACCCTTGTAACCAACCCATATTCCCAGGTAGATAGAATACATCTTAGGAATATTAGTCTATATACCCTCAAATAGCTTTCATGATTCTAGAAGAGGGCATGAAAATTTCCAAAACAGGAGACCATCAACAGACTGACCCAGCTACTGAACCACATTAATGTTCAATATGGCATTACAACTGTGTGGGCACAATATAATCATGTCACACGCACATGGATATTTTGGCTATAACTAACAGCTCTCTAGTTGGATTTAAGACCTGTTCAACAAGAGGGATACAATGGTTAATAAGTGAAACCTAGCTAACTAGTCAGTGGTAATGAAATTATGGCCACTGGAGGAAACTTTATAATCACTAACTCACTAAACCAGCATAATCTCTAACAAAGTTTTATAATCATTTGCTCTGATATCCAAGATAAGTGTAGATTTTACCCCTCATCAAGGAAATTTTGTGTTTTTTGCAACAGATGCAGATAACTACAGAAAACCACAACCAATCAAAATGCAGAGTTGTGGAACTTATTCTCATTAGGTATAAACCTCCCACACATAAGGTTCAAGAAACATTGCAGAAGAGATGATATAAAGATTATGAAAGTCAGAGGATTAAGGGTTTTGTTGTGTGTTCCCAAATAAAATAAAGCAACAAAAGGTGACAAAAACAGAAAGGCAAAGGTTTTACATATTAAGAAGGAAATGGGGTAACACTAGTGATGCTGTAGATTCAAAGGTAATCAGCAGCTGTAGGGACACACTTGTCTCAGAAGACAATTAGACAATACCCCATCATTAGGATAAGAAAGATACTACAGACAACTCTGCAATGTAATTTTGTTTTAAAACATGGATCAACTCCTAGAAAGACTAAAACTACCATAATTCACACAATACAACATAATTTGAACAGACTTACAATTATGAAGGTCTTTGCATTTATAATTAAAAACCTCCTAAAGAAGAAATGTTAGGTATCTGACAGTTTTACTAGAAAGATGTAGCAATGGTTCAAAGAAGAATTAATGCCACTTTTATACACTCTTCCAAGAAAAGAGAAGTATGTGCAACTTCCCTACTCATCCAGTGAAGCTGGCCTCACCCCATATCGAAATTAAAGATACTATAAAGAAACTTGTAGACGAGTACTCCATATGACTTAGATGCACAAAAGCTTGTCAAAATACTAGCAAATAGTAAAATATGGCAATAATTATGTATGCCAAAAGCAAGCAGAATTTATTTAATTGTGGTTAGTTCTGTTTTGGGGGAGGACTAAACATAATCAGCATATTAAAAAGATAGAGAAGAAAATCACATGATTATATAAATTGAAGCAGAAATCACCTGGTAAAATTTGTTGGCTTACAATAACTCTCAGAAAACTAGGGTTTTAAGGAGAACTCCCACAACATAATAAAAATACCAACAAAATCCCTGCAGTTATCACAAAGGTGAAAGCCAGAATACTTTCTTCATATGATAGAAAAAGCAAGAGTCTTCAGTCTTTCTACTGGTGTTCACCATGGTCATGAGCCTGTGCAATAAGGTACGAAAAGGGAATGAAAGGTCTACAGAGGGGAATGGAATAGAGCTTATTATGTTCACATAAAAACTGGGAGGGAGTCATTTCTCCCATTTCTTTAATAGCCACAATATGAACACTTTCAAAATGCCTTGAAATCGGTGAATGGCTAAGAGAATTATGGTATATTTGTACCATGGTCTATTATCCAACAAAACAAAGTAAAACCTTTTGACAATGACAACAACGAGGGTAGATTCAAGAGCATGATACTGTTTGAAAAGAGTCTTAGAAGGTCAGATTCTTCTTCATTTACCTGAGTCCAGTTCTAAACCATGCTACTTATGGTACAGTTACAGAGATTGAACTAGACTGGTGATTTCAGGAGACAGGGATGGCGGAAGGGCATGTGAGGGATCTCTTAGTGGTGATGGAAATGGTTCTGCATCCTGAGTGCAGAAGTGGTTACACAGATAGGCACATGGCTTAGAACCAGTATCCGTTTTCCTCTTTGATATTTTGCTAGAATTATGCAAGATGCATCAATTGGAGAAGACAGTGAAAGGAAAAATATACTTTTCCACCCAACTCCAATTCAATATTAAGGACTAAAAAGGAAATTAACAAATAGTATTTTTATGAAAATTTCTTGCTGTGTGGCTCTATGGGGGCCTCAAACTCATGACCTTTGTGCCTAGCCTCCCAAGTGCTGTGATTATAGGCACCCACCATCATGCCAGTCTCTATGGAATTTATATAATTTTAATGACAAGATGGTACAAATTCTCAGGATTACTATATATAAAGATACTACTTATTAACCACACAAAGGTATTTCCTACTCATGTATATGAATACATTTAAATTGTAGAAACAGAATTCTCCTGTAGGTACTGTCTTGTGCCTATTTATAGACACAGAAATCAAGGGACAGAAGGTAAGTAATTTGGTTTTTAAAGCTACACAATAATGATGAATAATAGCTGAGCCAGTCCTCAAAACGCAAGAAGTTTCAGCTTCAGGGTCTGTGTTTAGCTTCTTAGGCTCTTTCTTGTACCTAGGTTTCCTTTCCTGCAAGCGCTTGTCCATGTCCTGGCTCAAAAACTGAGAAGTAAAACCAATGGACAGAAGCTCCATTAATATGATGCCCACTACTCCTGCAGCATACTTTCAGGGATCTCAGGATAAGCTCCAGTGAGCTCTTCTTGTTCCATGTCTGACTGTAAGAAAAACCTTCCCTAGAACACAACTATTCTTTTTGGCTTCTAGCATCCAGTGCATGCAACCCGAACGGTGTCTTCTGGTGTTGAACTTTCCTGAAGACTCTAAGACAGAAATACTGCTATGGTATAAGGAGGTGTGGTCGAAGGACACAAGTGGATCAGGAGGGGTCCCCTACTAGACATAGAAAGCGCATGGAGTTTGCATCAAAGTTTCCTTCTTAGGCACGTGCTCACAGGTATTAGCAATCTGAGAAGAGAGTCTGAGTGCTGGGCACACTAGAGGGAATCCCAGGCTTGCTCAGGATTGCTTGTGAGTCTGTACAGTGGAATAACTTGGGAATACTGTTTTTGCATGGGTTCATATCAGCCCTCAGCCATGCTCTCTCTCTCTCTAGAGAGCGAGTATTCCACTACATATCAATATTAAAACATCTCTTTAAGATGTTGGATATTTATGAGTGCTAGCATTAAAACTATCTTTTACTGCCCTCTTTCATCTCACTGATTATTTATTGTTTGAAAAGATAAATACAGGAAAGTAATTGACCTAACAATGGCCTACTCTTGATTACACATTGCATTAAATACAGAAACTCTAAAGAGGGCACTTTGAGAACTGTCCTTAGCATCAGCAAAGATTGTGTAATGAAAAGGTATGTGGCTTAGCCTAATAGATGAATGCAGACCACAGGTCACAAGAGGCTTGCAGTAACTGCCGTAGATCTGCATCAGTGTAGCTATGCTAGGAAAGGATACACTTCTGCATCTCCACAGACTCGAACCCAGCATTTAGTATATAACATACATTTATGGAATGAATGAATGGATGGATGGATAAGAGAAAAAAAGGAAGAAAGAAAGGAAGAATCAAGCAAGCAAAAATGTAAGGAGAGCCATCTGACAGCTGAGGAAGAACATGGCTGTTCTTTATATAAAGCTGACACCATTTCCCTACAGGGCAGGAGCTCTTCTATTTATGCTATGTTTAACTGAGAATAGCCTACATATATCCTTCAACCTCCTCTGAGTGAATTGACTTAGCTAGATGAATAATAGATCCTGAAGTTCAAGTCATTTGTGAATGAATACACAATAGTTTTAACAATCAGGGTAGTGTGTTCTTTGGGCATGCTTATTTATTTGGGGTTAGGGTGGGAAGTGGTCTTAGGGATACATGATCATTGTGTACCAACCCTCTTCCTTTGAAGGCTGTCTACACCTTTTGCCCCCAAAATGCTAATTTAGTCTGTCATTTATGGGTACCACTGTCTTACGAGCAGGGACCTCAGAACATGGGGGAAATTAATGAGAACATCACATTTTAACTAGAGAAGGGTAGAGGAGAGGGAACGTAATGGTATAGCTGTTAATGCTGATCTGGCCATAGCTATTCTTTCATTAGGAGAGTTCTCATTATTGTTTAAAAGTCACTTAAACATTGATGGTATCATGTTCTGAGGGGGGGAAATCTGATTGCTTCCTTCTACTGATGAGTTAAGTCTCCATGGAAATGGCATTTATCACTGGGATTCCTGAAGTGAAATGAGATGGCTTTGGTTCTGTTTGTAGATCGAAAGAAAGAAAGAAAGAAAGAAAGAAAGAAAGAAAGAAAGAAAGAAAGAAAGAAAGAAAAAAAGAAAGAAAGAAAGAAAGGAAGGAAGGAAGGAAGGAAGGAAGGAAAGAAGGAAGGAACCCATTATGTCTAAGAAAGTACTGTATTCACTGTCCTGATACCACACACAGTTTTCATAGAGGCATGAATCAGAAGGAAGATCTAAAATACTGTGAAACTGAAATAAAATTAACTAGAAAAGTCATTAGGGAGGAGACTGGGAACAAACATCAGTCTCATGTGAGCTGTCTGTGACAGAGCAGGGCTTAGTGAAATGCTGAATCTCTACAATTAATGCACTGTTGTGACAAGAGATATCAATTATCCTGCATTGCCCCAGGAGCACATGATCTGTTCCCTCCCAGCTGTTCCCACCTGGCTGTGGAGCCTGTCTGGTAATACCTTTCATATCTGTCTTTACTCTTCTCGGAGAATTCCCCCAAACAAAATTTTCAGTGATTCTAAAAACTGAGAAGAAAACTAACCAAGTGCTTTAGTTAAGTAACATCAAAAGTTGCTCAGACTGAAATATTTCTGCCTCAGCAGAGAGGGGCGACAATCTCCTACTAAGGATAACCTCCCACAAGATGCTAATACGAATAATTTTGACCTAAGTGCTATGTACCCATCACCTGTAGCTTTTGCATTATTAGCAGGAGGGTGGAAAAGAAAGAAGTCATCTGGAGTTGACCTAATTGTGATGGATTCCATGGAGCGATCTACACGAGTCACATGGAACTCCTTCTTTGCTCCTTTGAATTCATTTGCTGGAAAGACGAAACATTAGTCTTTCACATTTTCTTGCAAGAGGGAGTGAACCTTTAATTTTTGTCAATGTGAAGTTACTAGAAACTTCGGGAAAAAAAACATTTTTTTAAAATAAAGGGATCAATTTGCTTAACATATTTCAATGGCTATTCAACCCTTTCAAAGTTTTCTTCCCAGAGAGCAGACATGAGACGATCTTAGAATTATTATACAACATGAAGATGAACATCCACTCACAGGAAGGTACACCCGGACTCAGGTCTCCCCAAAATGAAAGGCAGGGAGGAAGATGAATGGAGGCCACATGAACACAAGGAGCCCCACTCACTGTTCCAGGTCCCACCCCCTCAAAAAATCTTATTTCACATACTGTGTTATTGACAGCTCTTTCAGGCCCCCTAGGAACTGGGTTAGGCCAGTGGGTAGAAGTGGACATCCTAGTTACTCAGAAAGCAGATAACCTTCATTCTGGTGACTAGCTTAGAAATATCTAATGAGATGTGGATTGAAAAAGGTAATTACCGAAGTATCCCACTGTTCAACATCTACATTATTCATTTATGCAGATGATATGACAAGTCCCACAGAATCTGAGATACTTTTCAGCTGTTTTGTATATTATCCTCTCACCTTCTTTCCTCTTTCTACCTTTTTTGGTTCTGGCAATTACAATATCCAAGCAAGAGTTAATAGTTGAATGTAGGATTAGCTTTTGAAAATCATGCGGTCATGGAACAGATGGGAGTGATCAGGTTCTGAAATGTATGACTTCAAGGGTCAACACCAAAATACAATGCTAACCTTCGTAAACAGTTATATTTAATTTACTGACCTTCTCAATATAGAGTATAATGTTTCCAATAGCATATATTGTCCAATGTTATTGTACAAAAGGCTTCCTGAAGACTTAGAGTTCATGTTTCTTGAGGCAGGACTTCTTTCCCTGAAGCCACAGACAATCTACTGGATACAACAGATACCTTCTCTTCATTTTATGCCTCAAAAACTTATGGTTTTGAAAATTTAATCTATTTGAACCAATGTCACAAGAAGGCCCCAAAGCCCCGAGTCTGTCCAAAATTGAATGCACTTACAATTTAAAGAGGTACAATGGATTCTCACCCTATACTATGATTTGCTCATGAAACAGATCTAGCCATTAGACTGAGTTTCATTGGAATGTAATCAATACTCAACAAGGTTTCGACAAAGCACTTGTAAATACATACTGGAGCCTTAAGGCCACCCTCCTGGATTGTTGAGGTGTTCCCTGCTATTTGCCACTTGAATTCCCCAATTGTCATGTTAGTCAATAAACATCCTGTAAGCAAACACAGAGTCCAGTATCATTGGACCACATTATAAATCTTATAATCACTCTAAATATATACATTATTTGGCTTATCTGTTAGAAAAAAAATCACTTTAGGATTCACTTGGTTTTCTTTCTTGGTCAGGTTATGAGGTAAATGGAGCGACTCTTACAAACATGGGCACCTTAAAGTAAGTTAGAGGTTTCACAATGTTTCTGTTAAAATGGAGAATGTAAACTAGATACCAGTCAACTAAATTAATAACCAAGTGAAGATCCCACAGAGGGCAGATTAATGGAGGTCTCAGGTACTGAATTGTAAAGATTATATTTGACACTGATCAATGATCTTATCAATGACATAGATGAGTCACAATGATTAAATATTAGAGTGATAAAGCTAAGTCCATGAAGCATAGCTAATATTTTGAATAAAAATTCTGTATCTTTATGGATGATAACAATGGGCTAAAAGTTTAAAATTACATTTGGTGGTGGTGGTGGTGGTGGCGGGGTAAGGTAAGGTGTCACTATGTAGCCCAGCCTAAACTCTAACACAGGACTCTCCTGCCTCAGCATTGGACCTGTTAGGATTGCAGGTATGTCATGATGCCTGCTTTCAATCCTAACAAGCACATTTTTAGCTTAGATACAAAGAATATTCTCCCATTAAAAAACACAAAATTCAGTAATGCATATCTTGGCAGTTGTCCTAGATAATGTTTTGTCAACTTGATACAAGTTAGAGTCAAACGAGAAGAGGGAGACTTAATTCAGAAAATAGTTTCACAATATCGGCCTATTGGTGAGTCTGTGGGGGTACTGTAAGAGTCCAGGCTGCTGTGGCGCTGCACTGGGAAGGTGATCCTGCATTGTGTAGGAGAGCAGGCTACGTAAGACAGGACGAAAAAGCCAGTGATCAGATTCTTGCCTTTGCTTCAGTTTCTATTTCTAACAAGCTCCTGTGTCCTGCCCTTACATCTCTTCTAGATGGAAGCTGAAGAAAACTCTTACCATAATGTATTCTAACAGTATAACACTAATGCATATGAGAAAGCATAGAAGCTTTAGATAAAAAAATATAACACAAGCTAGAAACTGTAGCTGATGTACAAGTTTGTGTCACATTAATAAATATAAGAGATTAAGGACAAGAAATACAAAATACTTTGGTTTCTGATTCATCTGGAAGACAGTGTCCACTTGTGTACAGTGTAATTAACATAGTAATCACAAGGTCAATAGACATGAATTTATCCAGGGAATAGGAACCCAGAGAGCTACAGTTGTGGACTATGGAACAGGACTAAAATAGCTGGAAGAGTTTATCCTAAAGTAATGATTACCCAGTGATCTGGGGGCAATGTGCTATGCCTTCTGTACCCATGTACATAGATATATGAAGAGATACATTTTTATATAGAGAAAAATGTAACTTAAAAAGTAAATTGTTTTTTAACCATCTCAGCATTTGGGATGTTATGGTATCAATCTTCCATCTTGTAGAGAGGTGAGGATGCTCTGCCATTGATCAACTTGTGGAATTTTAGGACTATACCCTAAGTACAAATCCTAAGCAAGCTCTTCTTCCCACAGCTGCCCCCGTAACCACTCTCATGATGAGTGTAAGTGTCTTATCCTGGTGACCTCACCTCACTTTTGCTCTTGGGCCTTCCTATTTATCTCTGGCCATTGATTCCTTTCTTTCTAGTCTGCCTAATAACCAGTTTCTTAAACTGTAAATCACAACTCCATAAGAGGTCATAAATAAATATACGGGTTGCAAAAGAAATTGCACAATGACCACATAATTAATTCACGTGTTTTTGGCAGCACTCTCCTTTGCTGTATCCTATACCTTCACTGAAGCCTGGGCCCAGAACACACAACATAAACATGTTACCCTGCATGTGCCATGTAGAATGAACATGACACCTTGGCTCAGATTTGAGACTACTGTATGTTAAAGAGTATAATATTTTTACTGCACCAATGTGACCATTGGATATTAAGACTTTTATTGTTTTCCTACCCTCAGTTCTCAGCATGTAAATATCAAATTCATGTATCTTCTAACCATACTTTGTTAAAAGTGCTTGATTTGAAAACTTGATGTTAGAGTTGCTGACTTGAATTTCACTGAAAAGACCTATGATGAGCACAGAATTGCCAACAGTTTTGAAAGCGGCCCTAAGCATACTTCTGTCATTTTGTATTATGCATTTGTGTGAAGTGATAGTCGCACCATTGATGATTATAAAATCAAAGTATTGATCAGCTCTGAGAAACACTGAAGATGCTTTATGTCCTACAGTATTAAATATTCAGCCATGATTTAAATCTTTATGTAAAATAAACAAGCATTTATCTCCTTAGAATGCAAATCTGCTTCCATTTTTAATGCCTGGTAAAATTACATGTAAAACTCATTTTAAAAATAAATTTATTTTTAATATATTATTATTGAGTGTTTCAATATATATATACATATATGTATATATATATTTCTTATATACTTGAGGTGTGAATAGTTGTGGGTGGAGCTTACAAAGCCACGCCCCTCACCTGCCACGCTTACTCTCACTTTGACCTTCTTCCATGCTTCACCCCATTCCCTAACCTGACAGTCCAGCTGCAGTTACTACCATGTACCAACCACTGTCTTTGGAAGATATACATATCTCATAATGTATAGCACCCCTCAGTGAGAGGGATTTACCAATTTCCCTCACTCCCTGATGAACTTAGGACTGACTACCAGTCTTCGCCCTCGGTAGATGCTCCATAAGTATTTGTCACTTTGCTTGAATGAGCATGCAATATGGGCATGTAGTGGAAGAGAACTGGACCCAGATCAACCCCCACACCAGAAGTCATGGTTTAACATGCTACTAACATGTTAAGAGCCCAAACTAAGCCACCTTACCTGTTTACTAAACCAGGAAGGGAGAAGGTGTGTCTAAGTAACAGATTGGGTTAGGAAAAAGAAAGATACAGAAAGGTCTAGAATGAAATCCCAATCTTGGGCAAGTTACATTCTCTTAGCTCATCTTCATTGTCATGAGGTGACTTGCTAGGTCTGGATCACCATTGTAGATGTGACCTTAAAGACAGTCTTTCCTACTCAACAACTCTGCTTGCTCATCACCTCTAGGCCCACACTCCATTCTCACCTCCAAAGCGAATCTTACTATACGTTCTCCTCTGTTCTTTCTAAGCCACTGACACTGTCCCCTTTAAGTTATCAATGATCATTTAGTGGCTATGGTCTCCTTATAGGCTTCATCCTCTCAAGCTCTGTGGACAGTTATGACACTGACATATATTAATCTCCACTGCACATATGCCATCACTCAGATTTCTGGAGTCGGGGTTAGAAAGTCACAGGACACTTGTCATCAGTTACGCTCAGCCAATAAGTACCAAAGTGAGACATGGCCTGTTGACTCACACAGTGACTTCAATGTGCTGTTCAGCCTTCCTGCTTACATGCTTACATTCTGGGTATTTCTGACCTTCCTCAGATACATGTTCTTTCTAGCAACTCGACCTTCTCACATAGCTATTTTGTAAAGTAAAAGAGTTGTCCTCTTGCACCTAATCCATGCTTAAGGACCCTTCCAGAAGCAGCTCCACTATTATTACCTTCAGAAGGCCTTTTGTGTGTAACCTAAACAAGGGGGGAAAGCTTTCACTTCTAATTACAGAGTATTACAATTCTCCATTTCCACATGTCTTAGGTTTCTACCGATAGAAAAGGAATTCCTCTTATCCTTATGGACATGTCATGATCACCTTCCCATCTTCTGTAGAACTTTCTGCAGTATATAGAATATAGTAGATGCCACATAAATGCTTATTGAATGAAGAAAGATTGAACAGATTGACTGGGTAAGTGATATACCCTTCACTTTAAAATATGGTAAGTTTAGAACTCAGAGTGCCTGCTTGGAGACACTGCTTGGAATACTATCTAAAGGAAATCTTAGATTTACAGGGGCCCAGAATTTTAGAGATACAGAACAGTACAAGTGGTCATACAGTAACCATGATGATAATCACTATCATTATCTAGTGTTTATGTGCATCAAGGTGAAAATTGCTTGCTTTCAGACTTTAAGGAAAAGGAACAGCACAGTCTTTATCTAATTAAAGGCAAGAGTTGAATCAAGACAATTCTGGGTAAAAGAGTTACTTTTTTATCTGCTATTCAAAATTTAACAGCTGTCAAAAAGTCTGCAGAAGGCAGATTTAGAGCATTTATTAACACAAAGGGGCAAAAGCCAAAATTAAGACTCCATTACTCATACAGATGTCTTAGCTGGGCAGTAAATAAATAATTTTTGACAGAATTTTATAGTATCTGCTTTTATCATTATCCAACGAGATTTCTTTCCTGGTCTACCTACATGGGTAAAATTAACTTAGAATACCATGAACATGTATGTCATGGTTTAGATCTAAAATTTCCCCCCATTGATTCAGTATTGAAGGATTGGTTCCAGTATAGCTATGTTAATAGCTGGGGACACAGAGACATGACAACTTTGTCAATGGGTTCATCTGTTGATAAGGTCATAACTATTCAAAAGTCGAGTCAAATTTGAGGAAGTAAAGATTTGGGGAAACATTTGTTATTCTTTTCCTCTCTGTGACCAAATACCTGACAAGAACAAACTTACATGACTGGGGAGTTCATTTTGGCTCACAGTTTGAGGGTGCAGTCTATTATGATGGAGAAATGACAGCAGAAATCAAAGCAGTTGCTCACATTATCAGGAAGCAAACAGAAAAAATTCTCTTGTTCATCCTGTCCCCCTTTTTTATTCATTATGAGATTCTGGCCCATGAAAAAGCCTACTTCATGGTGATAATTTCATGTAGAAACTCCCTCATAGATATGCCCAGATTCAAGACCCTGCCAAGTTTATAATCAGTATTAGCCAAAGGGCATGGTTTGGGAGGGTTAACTACGTACCTGGTCCTCTCCCTGTGACGTTCTCTACTTCCTGCTGTAGTTTTCCCCGAAACAATTCTACCCATCATGATGTGGAGCTCAGGAAGATCTGGGCTGAGCAGCTAGAGCTGGCATGGACTGAGACCTAGAAAACTGCCCGAACATAAATATTTCTTCTTTTTTGAGTTGTTTATTTCATGGATTTTGTTACAGAGATAAGAATTGGACTAATCCATGACCTTAAAAATATGGGCAAAATAAGTTTTAGGTGACAAATATTGTAGGCATGAGCTCTTGTGGTTGAATATTCTTGGAGAACAAGAATACATATTCACACATGGAAAGTAAAACCTGTTTCTGTGGTTTAATCCAGCCTGTGGGTTTGCTCTAAACCTCATCTTGCAGAATAGTTCACATTTATTCCCATGGAATTAGCATTGGGACACACCAGCTTGGGATGGTCTGAAAAATATAGTCTTGGGCACTGGTGTTCTATTTGATATATGCAGAGTATTGCCACAAAGCTCTTTCCGACTTAGAAAAAGGAAGATTGACTATGCTTTAGCTTAGAATAGACTCAAGTATAGTATTATTGTTTACACGATAAAATTCAACCCTATGTGAAGGCTGGAGAGAAAAAGGCCAACTCTTAATCAATCCTTGGAATTAGCAATTTACTTATGATGGCCGTATCACGCACTCATAGGAATTTATATTTTCATTTTGTCCTAACGAAAAACTTGACCATCTTTCTTTAATATTATCAACCTGGAAACTTGACAGTAAGGATTAAAAATTGCTCCTCGCTTCCCACTTGGTTATTGGAAAGGTTCTGAAAGGTAATCAGTCTTGTGAAGCTACACTTTACAGTCTGCATAAAAATGCCACGATTTCCCTTCCTCTCCCCAACCTAATTGAAAGCGCATAATATCACCCAGCTGGGGAATGTGCAAACGGTAAACATGTGCAATATATCATGGTATCACACAATCCTGGCTACTGCTAGGGACCGGGTGCTTGTCAGAGCCCCAAGAAATCTGGAAAATGAGTCTTTTTCTTTCATCTAGAATGACAGCTTCTCACACCTTCTTCCTCCATCCCCTCCCTCCAGATGCTAAGCAGTAGCGGCCAGGTAAGAGCAAGGTCCATCACCCACTCCTGGAATGACTCCAAGGGCACCTAATCACGCACTTGAATTGAAGCTCCTTTAGAACAGCCTTTCCTGAGACAGGGCATTTTTCTTTTGGCAAGAGGTGGGGTTGGAATTATCTTGTTCTTTACTTGCTTCAGACAGATGCTTCCAATATCTCTTTCCCTTGATGCTAAAGCTTCAGGTCACCTCCTATCTTCCTCTACTTCTTCAAACTCCTAGGACCAAGATTACCTCATCTTCTGCCCCTGCTCATCAGCAAATAGCCAGACAGTTTAGTTTTCCCAATCTTATGTTTCCCCATAGCTCTCTATAGCCCTACTTCCATTACACCTACTCAGCAGCATTTTCCCTTTTCTGACTCCGTACCTCCAGGTCCATTCCATCTTCTTGAAGAAATGTCTTACAACAGGGATCGCAGGAAGAAACAACATTCTTTTAAAGCTTTCATTAGTTTTCTGCCACTGTATTCCTGCAAGAATTGTTTCGTTGTACCATATGCTGTACTGTCACAAACCATTCATGTCACCTTACAATGGGCTATTGTTTTATTTTTGATGGCTGATACCTTCTTGGCAGGTCAAAGTACAACACTTATATAGGACGCCATGTCATTATGGTTTTAGTGTCTCGAAGGATGGGGTACATTTTTATCTGCTTTGGCATGAGAGATGATTTGAGACTTACTGAGTTAAAATTGCATTCATCTCTCACTCAGTTATATTACCTGTCAGCTAGAGCTGCTGGATGGTATGGTTTCTTGACCTTGGCATAGAGACCCTCTAAGTGGTCTGGAGAGAGTGGACGTCCATCCCGAGGGTAACCAAGGGGTCCGGCTCGAGGGGGAGATGGAGATCTAAAGATATTTGCTGATGTGCATGGTTCCCGAAAGTGGTTCACTCTGGCATAATTTGGGTCCACCTCGTCATCGTCCATGTCATGCGCTGGTCCAGTCGTGGCGGAAGCATAATCAACAAGGCCTCTTGCCTGCTTTTCCCTTAGCTCTTGATGTTTGGCTCCAATCCTGAAAGATATAGAAGAGGGAGCACAGACTAGTGAGAATTTCTGATGCCGATTCGATGAAGTAGTCTCCTGAATCTATGTTAACTCTTGCTAGCCACTTAGCTGTCACTCTCTGTTTCCTCAGGATCACACCATGCAGAAATGCCATCAGCATAAGAGGATTAATTTTAAATCCATGACCTTTATTTGTCACAGAGTCTTCACTTTGATAGCAATGCTATAAGGTATTTTGACATGTCTCCTGCTGATGATTGGGTGGATAGCAGTTCCTCCCTACGACGGAGCTGTGTTTGTGGCAATAGTACAACTCAAAAGAGATCTCTAGAAAAGTCTTTCTTGGGGCGAGGCTGCATGAGAAAGCTCCCATCAGAGTCTTACACGTTACTATGACTTCACTCTTTAGTCCTCCAGAGTTTCAGTGTATTCTTCTAAAGAAGAATTTGAAAAAAATTAATTTAAGTATGAAGAAGAAATATAGAAAAAGTCTAATCACTAAAAACTGCAGAATTGAGGGTAATTTATAAAAGACTCCAAGCCATTTTATTTTTTGTTACACAAATGGGGATCATTGTGCCTCATTGTACAAGGGCTGGAGACAGAGTAAAATAGTGAAGAAATTAATAGGCTTTGTGACAGAGATGAATTGGCATATATAAGTGGATTAAACTCCATTACTGGCAGAACTCCATAGCCAAAGCTTTAAGTGATGGTACAGAGTGTGTCTGCTAGCCAGGGACAATATGGAGACCCCTGGGGATGCAGCACATAATGTATTTAGGTGGATTCTATACTCACCCGAATTCTGAGAATTTATCCAGAAAGCATTAGCTTGGTTCTCTTCAGCTCCCTTCATAACTAAGATAGAAAGCTCACAGGGATGTTCTATTGGACAATGGTACTGTGTGTGGCTTGAGGAGGCCCTTGAACTGTTTACCCTTGGGAATATAAGATGTGGAACAGATGGATGAGAGTAATTATGATCCTTACTCAGGTATCCAAAGCCATGCTTAAGGAAGAATAGACTTGAAGCTGAGGTCCAGGACTCAGAGAAGACAGAGAGCTATGGCCAGCACTGAAAGCTCTGTGTCTGCTGGAGACACAGGCAGAAGGCCTGGATCAGTTAGAAACAAAACACAAAGTCTCCCAGCAACATCTCTTCAAACAAAAACAGTTGTTTTTTTGCACGAGGCAGCTATTTTTCACTTTCCAAACATCAAACCCTTTGTCAAACTCTTTAGAAGCCACGATCTGTCACAGTTCTTTATTTTTTTCCCCCTTGTGACAAGCACTGTCCTGGTGTTTGTATTTGAGGTCTGCTTTTCTTTCTTTCTTTTTTTTTTTTAAGTAGAAAGGAGAAGAAATTGAGCAAGGGAAGGAAAAAGCAACAAACTAAGACAGTTAGAAGGTGGCATAGGATAAGGTAGGAAGCAGCTTCTCTGGGTCAAAACAGATAAAAATAAATGTCAAGATACATTATTGTGTATCTGTTTTGACTGCGCTAAAAATGTACCTGACATATAAATAATTGGAAGGATTTATATTGTTGCACAAGGCAGTCCTTAAGGGATTCTGAATTAAGATGAAATGAAGATTACAGAGTAGGGTACCCATTAAGTGGCTGTCCCCTTTGAATGCATGTTAGTCTGAGATTCATGAATGCTTGTTTTGAATAGTTTTTGATAAGGAAGATAACCTGTCCCACCGAAATTGGAGACTCTGCTTAAAATGGGGAGTATGCTAAGATTTATTGTTTTCTGCATTTCCCCCAAGGGATGGTGCAGATGGTTTATCAAAGAATATTCCCTGTACTATAAGGATAGGGTTAGATTTCCATTGTAAATAAGGCAAAAGGCATTGGGGAGAACCAAAGGGTGAGACTGCATGTCTCTTCTCTTCTTCCTCACAAGTAAGATGCCTTGAGAGAAATCAGTTAGTAGATAAATGAATACGTCCTAGCTGCCACACAGGACTATACTTATGTATTGATGGAAGGAGAAAAAATCAAGCCTGACTTCTCTAAAATGGCAGAAATAGAACGCTGGAATCTGTGTTTTGTATTTCATCTCTTCATTCTTTGAAGTTTGCTCATTAATTAAGCTTGCTAAGTGTGCAGAGAGTTTTAGATGACAAAGTTCTCTGTGTATGCCAAGCAGTGTTGGATCTTGTATTTTTCTCTGCTAAAACAAAACCAAATTCTTCCTCCATCTTCTCTGCACTACTGAGGGTTGCAGTAACTAATTTCATATTAATCACTCAGTAGGCGAAATAGTAATTTCTCTGCACCATCATTATTATTCCATATATCAGGGTCCCTCCATGTGGGGGAGGACAAGACAGTCTTAGAAAGGGGGCATAGAAGACAAAGAGACTCTCAAGATAGTGTCAAAGAAAAATATTTCATTTGTCTTTGATCCACCTCCACCCATACAGTTTGAAAATTCTAATTGTTTCTACCAGGGAGGGCCTCCTCACCACTGAAAACTCAACCTGTTAAAACATCTGATCGTCAGTATAGCCTAACAACCTATCCATTCCACGGTACCACGATACCACTTGCTTCCCCAGTCTCCTGAGCACACTACCTTCGAGTTATTGAAACCTTTCTTTTCTCTCTGTGAAAATAGCAGCGTCTCCTCTTTCAGTTACATCTCTTGGCATCCCTTTTCATTCCCATTTCCTTGGTGACAGTGTGTAATACTCATGTTTTATATTTCTTAGATCTGCTGCCTAATGTGGTAGCCATTTGCTGTGTGTGGCCCGATACATTTAAATTTGAATGAAGGGAAATAAAACAAAACTGTTTTCGGTCTTTATAAATGGATTCAAGTGATTAAGAGCTCCATGCAGCCAGTGGCTTCTGTCCTGACAATGAAGATGTGGACAAATTCTGAAACTGCAGAGGGTTTTATTGAAGTGTGTTAGCCAGATTTATTCAAAGAGATTTCAGTGTGTTGCTGTATCCTACTTGTCTTAGTTAGGGGTTACTGCTGTGATAAAACATGACACCAAGCAATTTGGGGAGCAAAGGCTTTTTGTTGTTGTTTGTTTTGTCTTGCTATGTTATGTTATTTATTTTACAGCATATAGCCTGTCATCTAGGGAAATTAAGGCAGGGACCTGGAGGCAGGAGCTAAGGCAAAGGCCATAGGGAGGGTGATGCTTACTGGCTACCTCTTCTTGGCTTGCTCAGTTTGCTTTCTTATAGCATCCAAGACCACTAGCCTTTCCCATGTCACACGTCATTTAAGAAAGTGGACCATGGACTTGCCCTCAGGCCAACTGGTGTGGGTATTTTCTTCGTTACAGTTTCCTCTTACAAAATAACTCTATAGATTTTGTCAAGGTGACATAAAACCCCAAAAGGCTACGACAACAGTGTCCCACTGCCCTTCCGCTGTGTTCTCAGTCAGATTCGAGATCTCTGATGGGTTACAATAAATAACTGAGTGAAAGTATGGCCAGTTCACTATTTTCATTGACACATCACATGGTCAAGGAGTGGGGGAAGAAAAAGTAGTCTACAGTGGCATTAGAAATGGCTACAATCCCATGGCCTGAAATAAAGCTGAGAATCAGGCTACAACAGGGATCATGCTAAGAGTTAATACATGTTTGCATTTCTAGCTGGGCACATATTTCCCTAAAGTCTGAAGGAACATAGTCAGCAAGACCTTACTTGGTAAAAGAGATTCTGAGGATAGGCCTCTCATAAGGATAAATTCTTATGAAGTCCCAACTTCAGAATGGAAAATTTGAATGGGGGAGCTGAATGCCCTGTGAGTAATCACCTCTATGAGGAAATTTCATGGAGACCAAGTAGGGAGAAAAAGAGAAGGAAGGTGAAGGAATAAATTCAGACTCATCAGAACAAAAGCAAGCACCAAGGCAAGCTTCTAGGAGCAGGCTTGTCTGCTGAAAGGATAATCTGCCTCCCTCCCTTCCCAGAGTGAAGACCATAGAAAATAAACGCCCAGGACAGTTACACAGCAAAGTGGGTAAGAAAGTTATTTTAAGAAAATGTATAGAATTGAAGCTACTGCTGACCTTTCATTAGTATTCTATGTCTCTTCAAATGATAATTTAATATATTCCAATTTAAGTTTTAAGCTTTTGTAGGTTCTGAAATATATTTAATTAGTCACAGAAATATTTCTTTTAGCAAAGATGCACCCATAAAATGTTCCAAAACAGTCATCAATATTGCCTAGAATAATGGTATTTCTATTCTACTATTCTGAAAGGAAGTTACTTATCAGTGGATGTGCATATGAGATACTTGTAAATTACACACAGACATTTCTGCATGGAATTGTCTGGCAGGATATATAAAATAGTCATAATGTGGTTATTTCTAGAAATGCATCTTAAAATGTTGCCTTTCTACATTATGTGTATTAGAATATATATATGATAACTTAATTACTTTGAATATAAAAATATATCTAACCACTAAGTTACAATGCATTAAAACTTAAAACTAAAAACATGAGAATACTTTCTGCCCCAGTGGACCTTGTTTATTTTTGCAGACTGTACAATCTTGTGATTCTCCTATCAGCTCAGTTATGACGAATTAGTATTCATCTCAACTACTTCTACCAAGAGTCCTCAATCCCCATCAGTCAGAGACTAAACTCTAATATTTACTGGTAGAGGCCTACACTTGTCTGCCATCATCCAACAGTGGCCTCCATGTTTTCTCGTCTTCAACATGTAGGCTTGGTAAACTCTGCATTGAGCTGAATTATCTTACAGTACAGAGTTCTTTAATGTATTAAGTTCTGTGTAGATTTCTGTACATTTGTTTTATTTCATAATAAAAGTTGAAAGTTTTATTGAATGAACAAGCATAATAGAATTTACTCAGCCCAATTTTGTGGGCAGTTCATTATATAAGTCTTGTAGAATGTTGCTCTTGACTGCTACTAAATGTCTTCCGTCTGTAGAGGAGTAGTGGGCGGATCATACAAAGCAGTCTGCTTCCATGGGTTGTGGTTATACTGTAGCCGGCCCTCTGTTCTGACTGGAGGGCATCGCCACATTTCCATATGTTGGAATAAGACTGGAAAAGCAAAACATAATAAACACCTTCTATTGGTTCACTCTTGGCACTCTACCCCTAACTGGACTACAGACGACCTCAGGGTATCGAGAGGGTTTCTTTTCTGCTACTTCTTGTATGTTTATGCATTCAGTACCTGTTGTGATTGCACTGTATATTAGAAAGAAGAACAGAGTCAAATATGGTCCCTGGTTCACCTACAAGGGAGATGTAAGTGTAAGAAAAAGACTGTAATTCAGTAGCAATGAAAGCTACTGTGCATACTTGGTGTAAGAGCATGTCATGCCTAGGGACTGGAGGTGAGGATCATATGCGCAGGGTCATGTGGCCTGAGTTTTGAGGGAACTTGGTATAAATTATGGAAATTGTGTTAGGTACTTTAATTAGAGGGAGGGACACATGAATAGGCAAAGATGTGCAGTGTTTACTCATTTTTTTTTGGCTACAAATGTGATGTGGAAACTTACATTCTTGAGCTCTCCACAAAATGAAAGGTTGTAGGCAAATAAGACTTATCTAACAGCTGTGCTTAGTATTTTAAAAAAAAATTGTTGGTAAAGAAATATTCTTTCTTAAATTTTTATTTTTAACCTTTTATTTTTTATTATAAAATGAAACAAAGATATAGATATTTTAGAAAACAAAGCCTTAGATAAAACATGCTTATAGAGCAATAGTATTTGTAAATAACAGGAAAGTTGTACTTACTAGTTCATTTTCTGTCAGTAGAGAAGGGGGTGTACATAGCTCTGGGTTGAGATGCTCTAAGTCTAAGTGCATAGCACAGGTTTTGATGTGGGCTCCCTTGGGTGCATCATTTCAGGCAATTGTGGTAGGACCATGTGCCAGAGAGACCACATACAGAAATGGGAGGCCAGAAAGACTGGAGTTTCACAATTTCTTCTAAGGTCATGACCCCATTTTACTTAGGAACTCATTCCCACAGAGATCCACCACACCGTGCTGTCATGCTGAGGACCGAATGTCCAACACATGAAGTCTTGAGAGACACACACAACTATAGGCAAGCAGCAGTCTCGTGTGCATACCCTTCACATGGTCACACCTGAATCACTTCTGCATCTCCTTTCCTCCACTGAAAGAATCCTACTATTTATAAAGCAGGTGAGAAAAGCTAAGTGTCCTATGACATGGTGGCTTTGTGCTGCCCCTCCATTGCTGTAGCTGACCAAGCCTACATTGTAAAAGCTCATAAGATTCTCATTTGATCCTAGCTTTGCAAATATTTTAGGTAGTTTTCATTGCTATAATGAGACACCATGAGCAAAGAAGCTCATAGAAGAAAGAATTTACTGGGGGCTCATTTAGAGTTTCAGAGGGTTGGTCCGTGGGGAGTACGATGGCAGGCAGGCACATTGATAGAGCAAGAGTGAGCTTAAATGTTGAAACAGCACTCATGAGACCAGGAGATGAGAGAGAGAGAAAGAGAGAGAGAGAAAGAGAGAGAGAGAGAGAGAGAGAGAGAGAGAGAGAGAGACAGAGAGACAGAGAGAGACAGAGAGAGACACACAGAGAGAGACACACACACACACACATAGACACACACAGACACACACAGACACACATAGATACACACAGACACACACAGACACACAGACACACACACACACACACACAGAGAGAGAGAGAGAGAGAGAGAGACAGACAGACAGAGAGAGACACACACAGGGAGAGAGAGAGACACACACACACATAGACACACACAGACACACACAGACACACATAGACACACACAGACACACACAGACACACATAGACACACACAGACACACACAGATACACACAGACACACACACACACACACAGAGAGAGAGAGAGAGAGAGAGAGAGAGAGAGAGAGAGAGAGAGACAGAGAGAGAGAGAAAGCTAGCTAGCTTCTGACATCCCTCCTCCAATAAGGCAAGGCCTGCTAATTCTTCCTAAACAGTTTCACAACTGGGGACCAAGCATTCAAACATATGAACCTAATGTGGTCCATTCTCACTCAAACTACAGTACTCTGTAACTGAAAATTTAATCTACGAAGGCACTCAGATTTAATAAAGACCCACACAGGCCTTATACCCAAAGCTTCTTCAGGATGTGTATTCCTTAAGAAGAATGCATTGGGGCAGCATTTCTTGAGTGAGTAAAAATATGGTTCTGATCAGCTTTTTTTCTAAAGGCTCTTTTCCCAGACTGAATTATGGGCTTGTCTTCCTTCCCTCAGTACAAACATGTGGGTACCCTTCTGTGCAGCAGTGAGACTGCTAAAACTCTGGAGGATAACCCAGGCTTTCCCTTCATAAGTGACTTATGAACAACTTGCTCTTCCCGTTTACTGGCTTGAAATATCTTATTCTCTTCTTTATTACCCAATTGTGCTAGGAAGGATGTTTTATTTAATATGCTCTTCAAAGGATACATTTTAATATTATGACATTTTCAGAAATTACAGTCTTATTTACCACTATCGTAGGATATAAGTTGAATATCAAAATCAATTATATTTATACTAAATGTGAAAAATGGATCAGATAACAATGACACTGAAGATAACTCAGCATTGTTGCAGTGTCAATTCATGAAGCTTTTGCTATAGAATAAATAACATACCAGTGATGCACTTTAACTTGTACTACATAAAAACACACGTAATGTCTGGTGGTCTTACTTTGGTGATGCTAAGGGAGTAAACCCAGTTCATTAGGCAGTTTTGCGATCACCTTTTCATGTAATCCTTACTGAGTTTGCTGAATTGTTTCATGACAAGTTGTAAAATGGTTGTTGGAAAGGCATGCCATTTCTTTATATTTACCACCTAGATCTTCTATAAGAAAAGCTTGCCTGCAACAGTGCTGGGGTTTTCATTTGAGTGAAGCTCTCCCCATGTAGGCAAATTGTCAAATCAGTATAAATGCTCAACTCCTTCTTTAAGTTGCTGATTTCTACATTAATGTGTTAGTGTCTGAGATAGTTCTAGTGGGACAAATAACAAATTAGTTATTAGAGATTTTGTTGTTGTTGTGCTGACTCTTCAGTTTCAGGGGTTGTCAAATAATTGTAGACTTTTATTTAAGTCCATGATACATAAACACAGTGTGTTCAGGGATTTGATCCCGGGCATCCTTTACTCCCTGTGTCCCACAGGCTGCACATCTTTAACAGAGATGTCCTTGTGCCTGGACCCACTTACTTTCCATACTTTATTGCTGCTATCTGGCAAGCAGGTAGCCTCAGGTCCACACCAAACTTCCTGGTGTTATTTGGAAGCAGTTGTTACCCATATGACCCCCACCCCATTTACCAACCCCCTCTGCCTTTTTTGTAATGAATGGTGGATGAATCTACAGTCTGGGTTCAGGCTTGCTCACTGCCAAGTGTTTTCTTTCTTTCTTTTTTTTTTAATTGAACAACAATTTATTGTTGTTTATTTTAAAAAACAAGGATAAATGTACAGCTTTGAAGCATTTTTGCATGACAGTATATAAATATATTTTTGTCAGTACTTGATTTTTTTTTAAAGGTTTGATAGTATGTTTTAAAATCTTACTAGTTCCAATGAGCATAAAGTACATGTAAAACAAGATATAACCTGGAAATAGTCAAAGTTTTCTTGGTGTGTAAAAATTAAGCATAATGATTTTTCTTTTTCTTTCTTTTTTTTTTTTTTTTTTTTTTTTTTGGCCTTTGTTTTTTCTTGAACTTCCTATAGTCTGTGAGTTGTTTCTTGGGTATTCAGAGCTTTCTGGGGTTGGTATCCAATTATCAGTGACTGCATATTATGTCTGTTCTTTTGTGACTGGGTTACCTCACTCAGGATGATATTCTCTAGATGCATCCATTTTCTTAAGAATTTTATAAAGTCATTGTTTCTGATAGCTGAGTAGTACTTCATTGTGTAAATATACCACAATTTTTGTATCCATTCATCTACTGAAGGACATCTGGGTTCTTTCCAGCTTCTGGCTATTATAAATAGGTCTGCTATGAACATTGTGGTACATGTTGTATGTTGGAGCTTCTCTGGGGTAAATGCCTACAAGTGGAATAAATGGGTCTTCAGGCAGTACTATGTCCAATTTTCTGAGGAATCGCCAGACTGATTTCCAGAGTGGTTGTACCAGTTTACAACCCCACCAACAGAGGAGAAGTGTTCCTCTTTCTTCACATCTGCCAGAATCTGCTGTTATCTGAATTTTTGATCTTGATTCTGACTGGTGTGAGGTGGAATCTCAAGGTTGTTTTGATTTGCATTTCCCTGATGGCTAATGATGTCGAGCACTTCCTTAGATGCTTCTCAGCCATTCGATATTCCTCAATTGAGAACTTTTTGTTTAGCTCTGTATTCCAATTTTAAATAGGGTTGTTTGATTCTCTGGTGTCTAGCTTCTTGAGTTCTTTGTATACCTTGGATATTAGGCCTCTATCAGTTGTGCGGTTGGTAAAGATCTTTTCTCAGTCTGTTGGCTGCCATTTTGTTTTCTTGACAGTGTCCTTAGCCTTACAGAAACTTTGCAATCTCATTAAGTCCCATTTGTTGATATTTGACCTTAGAGCACAAGCCATTGGTGTTCAATTCCTGTGCCTATGTGTTCTAAGGTTTTCCCTACTTTCTCTTTTAATAGTTTCAGTGTACCTGGTTTAATGTGGAGATTTTTGATCCACTTGCACTTGAGCTTTGTACAAGGAGATAAGAAAGGGTCGATTTTCATTCTTCTGCATGCTTAGTGCCAGTTGGACCAACACCATTTGTTGAATAGGCTGTCCTTTTTCCATTGAATGTTTACAGCTCCTTCATCAAAAATCAAGTGACCATATATGTGAGGGCTCATTTCTGGATCTTCTATTCTATTCCATTGATCTACGTGCCTATCTCTGTACCAGTACCATGCAGTTTTTAGCACAATTGCCTTGCAATATAGCTTGAGGTCAGGGATGGTGATTCCTGCAGATGTTTTCTTGTTATTGAGGATGGATTTCACTATTCAAGGTCTTTTATTATTCCAGATGAAATTGCACATTGCTATTTCCAACTCTATGAAGAATTGGGTTGGAATTTTGATGGGGATTGTATTGAATCTGTAGATTGCTTTTGGTAAGATGGCCATTTATCCAAAGTTGATCCTTCCAATCCATGAGGATGGGAGATCTTTCCGTTTTCTGAGATCTTCCTTGATTTCCTTCTTTAGAGATTTGAACTTCTTGTCATACAGGTCCTACACTTGCTTAGTTAGAGTCACACCAAAGTATTTCATATTGTTTGTGACTATTGGGAAGGGTATCTTTTTCCTAATTTCTTTCTCCACATGAGTGTCCTTTGAGTAGAGGAAGGCTACTGATTTGTTTGAGTTAATTTTATATCCAGCCACTTTGATGAACTTATCAGCTGAAGAAATTCTCTGGTGGCATTTTTGGGGTCACTTAAGTACACTATCATGTCATCTGCAAACAGTGATGTTTTTACCTCTTCATTTCCAATTTGTATATCTTTGATTTCCTTTTGCTGTCTAATTGCTCCGGCAAGGACTTCCAGTACTATGTTAAATAGATAGGTAGAGAGTGGGCAGCCTTGTCTAGTCCCTGATTTTAGTGGGATTGCTTCAAGTTTCTCACCATTAAGTTTTATGTTGGCTATTGGTTTGCTGTATATTGATTTTATTATGTTTAGGTATGGGCCTTGGATTCCTTTTCTTTCCAAGACTTTTAACATGAAGGGGTGTTGAATTTTGTCAAATGCTTTCTCAGCATCTAGTGAGATAACCATGTGGTTTTTTATTTATTTATTTTTTTGAGATTGTTTATATGGTGGTTTACATTGATGGATTTCCATATATTAAACCATCCCTGCATCCCAGGATGAAGACTCCTTGATCATGGTGAATGATCATTTTGATGTGTTCTTGGATCCAGTTTGCAAGGACTTTGTTGAGTAGTTTTGTATCAATGTTCATAAGTGAGATTGGTCTGAAGTTGGCTTTCCTTGTAGGGTCTTTGTGTGGTTTAGGAACGAGGGTTATTGTGGCCTTGAAAAATGAGTTAGGTCTTGTTCCATCTGACTGTATTTTGTGGAATAGTTTAGAGAGTATTGTTATTAGGTCGTCAATAAATGTCTGATAGAATTCTGCACTGAATACATCTGGACCTGGGCTTTTTTTGGTTGGGAGGCTTTTGATGACTGCTTCTATTTCTTTAGGTGTTATGGGATTACTTAAATGGTTTACCTGGTCCTGGTTTAACTTTAGTATCTGGTATCTGTCTAGGAATTCATTAATTTCTTTGAGATATTTCAGCTTTGTTGAATATAGGCTTTTGTAGTAGGATCTGATGATTTCTTGAATTTCCTCAGGTTCAGTTGTTATGTCTCCACTTTCCTTTCTGAATTTGTTAATTTGGATACTCTCTTTGCCCTCTAGTTAGTCTGACTACGGGTTTATCAATCTTGTTAATTTTCTCAAAGAACCAGCTCTTGGTTTTGTTGATTCTTTCAATGGTTCTTTTTGTTTCCATTTGGTCCATTTCTGCTCTGAGTTTGATTATTTCTTGCCATCTATTCTTCTTTGGTGTATCTGCTTCCTTTTGTTCTAGAGTTTTCAACTGTGCTGTCAAGTTGCTAGTGTATGCTCTCTCCAGTTTCTTTTGGAAGCACTCAAAGCTATGAGTTTTCCTCTCAGTACTGCTTTCCTTGCATCTTATAGGTTTGGGTATGTTATGTTTTTGTTTTCATTAAATTCTAGAAAATCCTTAATTTCTTTCTTTATTTCTTCTTTGACCATGCTATTGTTTAATAGAGCATTGTTTAGTTTCCACATGTATATGGGCTTTTTGTTCTCTTTGTTGTTATTAAAGACCATCCTTAGACCATGGTGATCTGATAGGATGCATGGGAGTATTTCAATCTTCTTATATCTATTGAGGCTTGTTTTATGACAGATTATATGGTCAATTTTGGAAAAGGTGTTGTGAGGTGTTGAGAAGAAGGTGTTTTCTTTTGTTTTAGGACGATATGTTCTGTAGATGTTTATTAATTCCAATTGGTCCGTAACCTCTGCTAGTTTCACTGTGTCCTTGTTCAGTTTCTGTTTTCATGATCTGTCCATTGATGAGAGTGGGGTGTTGATGTCTCCCACTATTATTGTGTGGGGTGCAAATCATTTTTTGAGCTTTAGTAGGGTTTCTTTTATGAATATTAGTGCTCTTTTATTTGGAGCATATATGTTAAGTATTGAGAGTTCCTCCTGAAAAATTTTCCCTTTAATGAGCAAAAAGTGTTCATCCTTGACTTTTTTTTGATAACTTTTGGTTGAAAATCTACTTTATTCAGTATTAGAATGGCCACTCCAGCTTGCTTCTTGGGGCTGTTTGCTTGGAAGATTTTTTCCCAACCTTTTACTCTGAGATAATGTCTGTCTTTGTCTCTGAGATGAGTTTCCTGTATGCAGCAAAATGCTGGACTCTGTTTATGTATCCAGTCTGATAGCCTCTATCTTTTTATTGGGGAATTGAGTCCATTTATGTTAACAGATATTAAGGATTAGTGGTTGCTGTTTCCTGCTATTTTTGCTTTTGGAGGTAGAATAGTGCCTGTGTATCTTTCTTCTTTTGGTTTTTCTTGCTTAGGCATTTTCTTTCTTTCTTTCTTTCTTTTTTAACTAGGATATAGTTTCTCTTCTTGTATTGTGTTTTTACACCTATAATTGGTTGTAGTGCTGGGTTTGTGGCCAGATATTGTGTAAATTTAGTTTTGTCTTGGAATATCTTGGTCTCTCCATCTATGATGATTGAGAGTTTTGCTGGGTATAGCAGCTTGGGCTGACATTTATGTTCTCTTAGGGTCTGCATGATGTCTGTCCAGTATCTTCTAGCTTTCATAGTTTCTGTTTAGAAGTCGGGAGTGAGTCTGATTGGTCTGCCTTCATACGTTACATGACCTTTTTCCCTTACTGCTTTTAGCATTCTCTTTGCTTTGGGCACTTGACATTTTGACTATTATGTGTCAGGAGGAATTTCTTTTCTTGTCCACTCTATTTGGAGTTCTGAAGGCTTCCTTTATGCTCATCATGGTCATCTCATTCTTAAGGGTAAGGAAGTTTTCTTCTACGATTCTGTTGAAGATATTTACTGTGCCTCTTAGTTGATACTCTTCATCCTCTTCTATCATATTATCCTTAGGTTTGGTACTCTCATTGTGTCCTGGATCTCCTGGATATTTTGAGTTAGGAGCTTTTTGGCTTTTGCATCTTCTCTGACTGTTTTGTCTGTTTTCCATGTTGTCTTCGGCCCCTGAGATTCTCTCTTCCATCTGTTGTAGTCTGTTGGAGATGCTTGCATCTGTGACTTCTGATTTCTTTTTTAGGTTTTCTACCTCCAGGGTTGTCTCTTTTAGTGTTTTCTTTATTGTTTCCATTTCCATTTTCAATTCCTTCTTCAACTCCTTCATCTCTTTGGTTCTGTTTTCCTTTAGTTCTTTGATTTCTTTGAGTATTTTTCTTGTTTCCTCTTTAAAAGCTTCTATTTTTTTATGCTTTTCCTCCTGTTCTTGTTTAAGGATATCTATTATCATCTTGAGGTATGATTTCGGGTCTGAGTCTTCTTTTTCTGGAGTGTTTGGCATTCTGCTGTTTGCTGTGATGGGAGAGCTGGGTTCTGGTGTTTCCCGGTTGTATTCGTTTCCATTGGGTAAGTTCTTTTGCTTTCCTCTTGCCATCTTGTTGTCTGTGATTATACGTGGTCTTGTTGTCAGTGATTGGTTCCCGTCTCTCCTGTGTACCTGGCCTGTGTCCCTGGATCTCTACTGTTCCCGGTGGCAGATGTCCTGTGCGTTTGTTCTGCATGCATGGGCCCTCTGGGTGGAAACTGAGTCCCTATGGCAGAGTTCCTGCTCCCCTGAACCAATGGGGGGGGGGACACACTTTCCGTGTGCTCAGCCCAGATATCTCTGCACTCTGGCTACTTGCAGCCCAGTCTCACCAGGCCTGTGTCCCTGGATCTTTGCTGTTCCCGGTGGCAGATGGCCTGAGTGTTTGTTCTGCACACACGGGCCCTCTGGGTGGCAACTGAGTCCCTATGGCAGAGTTCCTGCTCCCCTGAATCAATGTGGGGCACTTTCCACATGCTAGGCCCAGACCTCTCTGCACCCAGGTTACTTTCCTGCTCCCCTGAACCAATGGGGGGTTGTGCTTTCCGTGTGCTAGGCCCAGACCTTTCTGTGCCTGGACACTCGCAGCGCAGTTTCACTGTGCCTGTATCCCTGGACCTCCACTGTTCCTGGTGCTGCCAAACGTTTTCTATGGCTGGATCTGGGAAGTCTGTATTTCTTTTTATTCGTTACTAGCATTTTACTAGAGCAAGTACACAAAGTGATGAGTCCCTAATGACATTTTCATACCTGTACAGTCCTCTGCTTTGTCTCTGTTCACTTCCTCCTTGTTAACATCCTTCCCTCTGCCTTCATGACATGAACATGTAAGTCTGCTAACACATCCAATTCCTCTATAAGAAAAAATTCACTCAGCAGATTTAGATTTTCTTTACATGCTCTAAATTCAACAAGATCAAGATTTTAATTATGTGTGTGTGTGTGTGTGGTTGTGTGCATGTGTGTATGTGTGTGTACAGTGTGTTTATATATATATCTAAATGTTCATATGAGATGATAGGATATTAATTCTTTATTTTTTTAATTCTTCCTTCCAATCATCTTTCTTGCTTCCCTTTAAGTTCCCTTTATAATTTTTCTTCTCCCAAATAGGTTACCTTCTACATTCATGTCATATATATACATATATATGCATATATGTGCACATATGTGTGTTTCATTATTATTAATCCTAGCTTATATATACAAGAGAGAAAATGTCATGTGTTTCTGAGTCTGGCTTATTTTACTTAACACGATTATCTCAAATCTATTTCCTTGCAAGTAACATGATTTCATATGGCTGAGTAAATATTCATCATATACATGGCGTACTTTATTCATTCATCTGGTGATACACATCTAAGCCAGTTCCATTGCTTGGTTATTGTGAGTAGTTCTGCTATGAGTGTGTATATGCAAGTATCTCTCTGTGGTATGCTGATTTAGATCCCTGTGAGTGTAGACTCAAGAGTAAGATGTACCTTGATCATATGATTGATCTATTTTTAGTTCTGTGAGGCATCTTTGTACTGATTTCTATTGTGTCTGAAAGCACAGTTTTGAAAAATCTTCATATCTGAGCTGATAATTCTGATACAAAATTAACAGTACAGAAATCTTAACTGTAAATAAATACATATTCTTTTAACAATGAAATATCTTGATTATATTTATAAAATTATATTTCTATTACAATATAGACAATTTTAAATAGCTATATAGTTTAAACCATAACACATCACTATCTCAATCTAACATTATAGTGTTAGATGGGATGGTGTACCAGTAACAGAAACGTAATTCCCACAGGTCTGCAGGTTTTAGTTGGAGATCTGGGTGCAGCAGGTCAGGGGAGGATCCTGTTTACAGATGTAGACTGCTGGCCTCTTACCGAGTCTCATGTCTTACAAAAAAGGCAAGGCAGCCTCAGTATTTCTTCTGAGGGGACTGATCTAATTTTTAATGTTTTTTCTCTTTATTACACAATCATCTCCCCAGAGTCCCACCCCTATTAATATCATATTAGCAATTAGGTTTCAGTATATGAATGTTGTTGGGTTGGGGATGTGTGCACAAACATTTAGACCATAGCAATTACCACTAGGCCATTAAGCTTATGGTGTTATCTTGGTCCTATTTTCTGTTACCCTATCATGCTATGTACAGTCAAAACTGTTTCTAATATCACTCGATTACTTTTCCTATGCAACCAATTTGTTTTAGTTAGGCCATTCAATTTGGCTTGCTTTCAATTTTTAGATCATTTTGACTTTTATTAGTAAATATGTAAAATATACATATATGTTTATTCAGTGTGTGTGTGTGTGTGTGTGTGTGTGTGTGTGTAAGATGATGGTATCTTTTATCATACTCCACTTCTGAGACAGGATCTTGCCACATACCTCTGGCTGCCCTAAAAGTCACTATGTAGATCAGATTGATCTTGAACTCAGAACACCTGCCTCTGTCTCCTAAGTGCTGGTATTAAAGGCATACCTCTCCATGCCCCGTCCACCTTATTTTCTGAGACCAGGTCTCTTGCTGAAACTGGAGCTCATTGAACTCAGGTCCTCATGTTTCTATGGCAAGCACCCTGAACACAGAGCCATCTCCCTGGCCTTAATGTATTATTTTTCTAATTAAAAAAACAAAACAACGAGGTAAACTATCATTGTCTATCTTGTCTATCAAGAATACTGTGACTATACTTGTGTCTTAAATAGCCCTGCCTATATATTTATATCCCTCCTTTTTTATACAAAAGCTGGGATACAGTGTATTCCTACACTTTGCCTTTTTACATAGATATTCAGAAGAGAACTTCATTTGAGCCAATGGAAATTTGTTTCTTTGAGACAAAAACTTCATAATAGTCCACCATGTGGCTATAATTCTGCTTATTAAATGAGTCATACATTCTTGGTTATGTGGGTATCTGTAGTGTTTTTGCTAGTACAGACATACCTCAGAGATACTGCGGGTTCATTTTCTGACCACAGCAATAAAGTAAAAGAAAAGAAATCCCCATAAAGTGACTCATCAAGTCTCTTGCTTTCCAGTGAATACAAAAGTTATGTTTATACTGTGATGTCATCCACTCTGTGTACAGTAGCATTTTTCTCTAAAAATCCTCTTGGCTAAAAATGCTAATGGCCACAGAACTGTTAGACAAATGCTACCAGCATACTTGCTCTACCCGGGTTGCCACAAACCTTCAGTTTGCAAAATAAAAATGCAGTATTTGCAGAGCGTACTAAGGTCAAGCACCAAGACAATAAGTACACTGGAGCAAATGATGCCTCGAGGGAGAATCCTGTGCAAAAGCCGGTCTGTGCTTTCCTATGGCAGCGTTGGGATGCGTTCATAGGAGGATTGCTGGGCCAGAGCATAACACATACACTTTTTTCTAGATTGCAGTAAGTTCCCTTCCACAGTGCTCTGTTTTACATTGCCACCTGCATTGTAAGAGAACAGCTGTCCCTTACAATGGGCTCATCATCAGAGCGCATTGTCGAACTCTGTGGAATTTGATAAGCCAGGTGAGAAGTCACGTTTGCATGAGGTTTTAATTAGCCTGACTCTTATTATGTGAGGCTGAGTATCTTTTCATATATTAGGGGCCATTTTCATTTCCTCTTCCGTGAGCTATCCGTATCATTGGCTGATTTTTCCACCAGATTACTGGGCATTTTCCCTTTTGATTTTTCAAAGAGCTTTGTATAATAGTGATATGAATACATTGTGATCCAAGTCCCTCATTTTTTTTTTTTTCGGTGTCTCCCGTTTGCCTTTTATGACTTCAGCTAAAACACCGCCGAATGCTGTCCCTCATTTACACCTGCTCTTCTATACCTTCATAGGACCTCAGTACTTTCAAACTATTCCTGGTTAACTTTCTGAGGCACAGGTTGGACTGTCTGACCCATGCAGAGGAGCTTTAGGGGTAATATTTCCTATACTGCTATTGTGTGAGGGTAAACAGCTAAGTGGGGAAGAGACAAACTGGCTTGCCACCTACAGCGGTGACAGAGCTAGAGGTCAGGAAAGGCTTGCCTGGGAGGGACCTGGGCGAGCAGTAGTGCCATGAAAAGAAACTATACAGTACCTGCTGCACTGCTTTCTCCTTTGACAGCGGGGATAATTTGCTTGGTATCATTCTGCTCTCACAATAGAGGCTGCAATTAGGTCACCACAATTATCCCTTCTTCCAGAGGACGGGCCAGGTTTCTTCAGCTTTTCCTTATCGATATAGTTTCAAAGCTGCAAGCTATAGTCTGGTCAAGAATTGCAGCCTTTGATTATTATTATTATTAAAATTATTATGATACTGACCAGCAAATGCAGTCTTTGTGATCAGTGTTCTATCTTTTGCACAAAGCCGCTTTAATGGCATTTTCACTGTTTTTGCAGTCCTACCAGGACCTCCATAATTATTTTCCAAACGGTCTCCTTATATACTATTCATTTCTCTTGCTAGCCTAAACCAGACCCCATATGATTAAATACCTCAATTGATTACCCTTCTTATAATAAATAAATAAATAAATAAATAAATAAATAAATAAACTTCTATAAAGCCACCATTTCTAGAATACTGAAATGCGAACTAATTAACATAGTGAACAGAATCTCATACACAGACCTTTTCATCATGGTTTGCTTTGCACACACACAACACGTTGAGTTCTTCCTGCTTTGGGAAATCTAGTGTGTGGATACCATTTGGGCAGGGATGGAGGAGGCATATATGCATATGTGCGTGTGCATGCCTGTGGTGAGGTCAGAGGATGGCAGGGCGTTGTTCCTCTCTCACTGTAGATCTTTATTCATTTGAAACAGAGTCCTTCACTGAACCTGGAGCTAGCCTAGTGGCCGGCAAGCATCACTGTCCTCTTGTGTCTGTTCCTCACAATGCTGGGGTTGCAGGTACGTGCATGGTTCTGTCTGACTTGAAGACATTCTAGGGATTCAAGGTCAGGTCCTCAAGCTTCCACACCAAGTGCTACTGATGTCACATGATGCCAGCTCCAGATGTTATTCTTAAAATATCACAGGGTGCCCAAAGTTCACAAATCAAGGACATATCCCCCAAGCCACCCAAGTGCAAAATGGTCGTGAAACCAGGCAAAACCCATGTTTGAGAAGCTGATCAAGTCAGGCATGACCTAAAAACATTCTAAGTCACAAGGGTCTAAGTTGTTTAACTGGTTCTTTGTCCAGCTGAGATAACAGAAAGGATTTCTATATCCCACATGGCCTAGCCAAATTTCCCAAGGGGAATGTTGTTATTTGATAGAGCCAATTGCATATTCTACAATCATGATTGATAGTCACTGACAATTTCAATTTTTAACTGTTATCTTTTTTTTTTTTTTTTTTTTTTTTTTTTTTGGTCAATGTCCAGTGGCAAAATTCTTACTCCTTCCTATGGCTACTAAATACTACAACCTCAAGAGAACTGCCATGTAGTGACAGTTCTCCCGTTACTGCAGTTTACATATTCCCTAAATTTATACCTTTCCCAGACCCATTAAACTTTCGCTATTGCTAATGCATCCAGTTCCTGTAATTTGTATTCTCATAATGTGGATAAATTTCCCAGAAATGCTTAGTAAACATCTTTAGCTTTCCTTGGAAAATTAGCCCCAAAGAGGGATGGGGGTGGAGAGAAACAGCCCACAGTCAGTCTTCTTATAATATTCTCCAATAGCGCATGCTTCCCTTATAGAAAACCTATAGATAGTATCCCCACAAACGGGGTCATTAGGCACCGATGACATCAGAAGACGCTCCTAGGCTCCTGGACGAAGCGACACTGAAGAAAGAGACATAAGAACCTGACCTTGAGCAAGCTCAGCTGGTTGGAGAAAGTCATAACTTGTTGACGTGGTTTATTCTTATTGTCACTGACATCTGTGTGTGGGCAGAAATGGTCTCTATTCTTCGAAATCTCCCCATTTGTGTGTGGCCTCTAGTTGTAGCACTGCGAGAAGCAGCAGGAAAAATAAGGTGTCTCTTTTCTTTTATTACATTTTTCTGTAGCATAGCACTTTTTAGTCCTAGGGACTGCCAAAGGTTCTATTTGAAAAACAAATGAGAGACCTTTGACATGGTGCTAATGCCATCATATGGAAAAGAATGAAGACAATCTCCTCATTTTGACTGTCCGGGGATACTGAGGTCTACACAAACTTCCTGGGGAGGAAACAGGAAAATTACAGAGAATAAGAGGAAACTCGCTTCATATCCTCTCCTTTCTCTTTAAGCCTCCCTTTCCTTCTATTTTGTCACCTGGAATTTCACACCTGGTGGGTGCTCTCTGGCCATGCTCTGACCTTTGTTGTTAAATGCTTACTCATGCAAAAAATGTGCTGAGGCATGGGGAATGTGGTCATCTGCCCAGCGAATGCTCTGCTGTTTCCTGTGCCATGAGTGCTGTTTCCTGTGCCGTGGGGGTAGTACTCAGGCTTGCAAGCCTGCTTCAGATACACTTGCCAGTAGCCAAGTGGATAGAGATCCAGACTCTCGACACCTGACGTTTGCACCCAGGTCACAGGTGAAGGAGACCTCATTAAGAAAAGCCAGTCTTCCCACTCTGCAGAGAAGTATGAAAAGAAACAGGGTGTATAGTCTTTTCCCGTCTGTCCTATTTATACAGGAGATTTTAAATAGGTGAGAAAAATATTTTATTCGACCACAATATTTTCTGTGGCTCTTCTTAGGAATCGCCATTTGAAGTGTGATATTTTTTTGTCCTTGAGAAACTATACTGGCACACTCCATAAACATGTGGTACGTTTTTATAGACAATGTGTTTTGCTAAATCTAGTCCTTACCGAGTATTTACTACAGGTTAGGAATTGTGCTAGCCTATATGGAGAGGACAGGGCACACGTAAGCATCAGATGGGAAAAGTGGGATGCCACCAAGTACACAAACCACCGACAATAGCAACAGAGTCTCTGTTAAGAGGGGTCTAAGCTTAAGGGGAGCAGCCCAACCATTGAATTTCCTTCTTGGTGACACATGCACATACTGAGGACAGAGAAAGCCAGCGGCCTCTTACATCACCAGTGTCCCCTACCAGAGACAGTCTAACAAGCTAATCCAGACAACACCTGCTGTCCACAGCAGCTCCACCCGACAGTTGACTGGTGTAGGCTCATTTATTTCCAATGACTGTGAAGGAAAAATATTCCAGTATACTGGAATGTATGGGGTGTAAAGGAGGCTTTGGAAAAGATCTTGTAGTGCATGCGTATGGTACTGAGGATTACAGCAAGGGTATTTTGGGATTTCAGTGGACATGGTTGATATATATTCAGGAGATCTAGTTTCTGACTATATACAAGTCCAAGTGATGGTGTGCTAGGTACACGCTTTGATGGCTGCTTCTTACTTCTGCCCGTCTAGGGTTCCTTTACTCAGCAGCTCTTGCGGTAAATATGTAAAGGGTCGCTCTATGTTCCCAACAGGCACGGATGCCTCTTCGCCTGCCCAAGAGCTCCGGATTCATGAATGAAAGATACCCACATGCAACCTTTATATTTAATCTGCTGTAAGTAGCTCAATGGCTGGGCACTTCCAAACCTCCCTGTGCTAGCCGCTCCCCTCTGGTATTCCTGAGTTAACACTTCCTAAATCTGCATTTTACCTTGGCCGCCCTGTTTCCTTCTGGGCAGCCCTCCCATGGGGCTGCTCTCCCTTTCCACCTACACTTCGGCCATCTCACCTTCCCGCTCCTTCACAGCATGGTCCATCCTATGCTCCTCTCAAGGCAGAATCCTTTCTTGTTCTATTCTGTGTTTCTTGCTGGGGAATCCCATGAGCCATGCCCCTGTCCCTGTGCCTAGCCATTGGCCACTGGCTCTTTACTGACCATTAAGAAAATCTAACTGTTGACAGTGTACCGTAGTGGACATGCAGATTCCCATTTAAGCACAAATCAAATCCTTTAATCCTTAGTATATGATGTGGTCCTGGGTTAGAGTTTGTTGTATCTAACACAGGGTATCTCTTACTACTGGAAAACGGTGGGTTCACCTCTTCCTAGAACTCTAAATTACAAATGTGTCTGTCAAGTGTTGGATGGGAGTAGGCCCTGCTGATTGTGGTTATTAGCACAGTCCTGCCAAGGTCTGGATTTTAAGATGTAGGTAAACTTCCTTTACTTCCCTTCATCCCTTTAATCCCTAACTGAGATTTAGATCTCATTTAGGTCAGACCTAGTATCAGTAAAGACACACATGTTTTAAGGGGAAGAGATGTGAGATTAGCTTTCTCAATTCAAGGAGTGTCCATTTTTAAATAGCATCTAGAGTGGACCTCTTATTAAGTACCATGGTGCTTTAAAACCTCCCAGTCTTCCCCCATCATTTACATAAGATCCAAGATCCTGGTTAGGACTTAAACAGTCACCTGTCTCCTCTGAGACTACAGTTACCATCACTTCTTTATTTAATTCTTAGCGCTCCAATCATGTAGCCTCCTTGGCCCTTGCTGTTGTTTCTGCTCCTCTCATAACTGTCTTATTGAGAATGAATCTGAGTCTTGCTGTGGCAGACGCCACACCAAGTCCCATTGCTTTCAACCACTTGGCTCTCTTTATCCGCATTTTGCAGTTATACTTGAGTTCTCTTTCTCATTTACCATATAAGCAGAGGTGTCATTTGAAGATGTATTTCCAGAATGGAGCAGGGGCATAGAAGCAGAAAGAAACACAACTAAAAGGCAGTGAGACAGAGCCTCCAGAAGGAATTGGCCTGGAGGATACCTTCCCTCAAGACCAGCATAACCGATTTTGAAGACCAGTTTGAGGAAAGAACTAAGTGAAATTCCATGGTAACCCTTACAGTTCCAGTAAGGACATGACTGGGCACTGCAGCTGTACTAGCTACCTCTGATGCCCATGTCTGTGACACCAGGAACCACAACTCTGGGGGGAGAACTGTGGGCTTAAGAGAGGCTGTCAGGCCATTTTCTAAACAAAGATGTCTACATAGCCTCCCTCCAAATACATTATACGGCACGTATTTCCCTGTGCATTTTTAATAAAGCAAAACTCGAAAATGAGCAGCCATCCTTTTATTCCCCCCTCAGAAAATCTGCAGTGACCTGCTTGCAAATAATGCCCTGGAAGGATCCCAGAAGAGACTCTTGGTTCATTAAAATAATCAGCATATTCTGATATGCATTCGTCCCTGAAATAATAACAATTCACTTTCAATAAATTAATTATGGTTTTAATGAGCAAAATTTACATTTATATTTCTGCTTTAAGATCTTCATGGGAGGCATCATCCTCACCCATGCAGCGCTGCTGAAACCCAGCTTTCTGCAGAGGAGACCACAGTTGCAGACAGATAGGCAAACCCTGCTGCTTCAGAAACGGAGAGACAGGATGGGGTAAGGGGGTCAGACAGTACAGAAACCGAGCTCCCTTCTAATTTTGTGTCCACGAGCAAATCACGTAGTCTCTCTCATTTGTAAGTAAAAGGTATAATAGCACCAAACTCAGAGGGAGAAGACTAAATAAACTTAACCACAATAAGAACTATTTTAAGCATGCTCTGGCACATTAGTGCTGGTCACCACCAGTGACAATAGCCATCAAGCAGGTCTGATGCAGGTAAAGGAGGTAGCAATGAGAGGGACACTTACATAGGCATCGAACACACATGCAACTCCCTACTGAAAGTGTACACACAGCTTCCTTCATCTCCTTCGCAGTTTTACTTAGAAGCTTAGGCAGAGCACAGATACTTTTAATAAATGCTACGCATCCGGAGTTGGCCAGAATGCTCAGGGGACCAGGTGTGGGGTGGTTAATTGAATTTTCTGCTTGGTAGAGAGTAAAGTGGTAAATGCTTTTGGTTTGAATCTCTTGGCTGCAGATCTTTCTAAAATATAATAATCCTTTAACTTGCTTTAATGGAACTCACTGAATATATTTTTCCCCCGCAGTGAGGAGCAGACCTTTCTTGAAGGCCACTTTGTGCGTCTCAAGGTCTCGTCATATACTACTTGGGATGCTGGGGAGTGACAATGGCACTGGAGAGCAGCTGCAGACTCCATCCTCTTGACCATCTGCTGAGCGTCCACCGTATGCTTCACACTGGGGAACAGATCTTACTCTTTCTTGATTCTTCTCTCTCTCTTTAATTTCTGACGTAACGTTTGAAGCCATGATGAGCTAACAATGCTCCTTGGCTACTATAAGTTTATACCCTGATCAACCTCGCACATGTCAAAACTGCAGTCAGTTTGATGATCAATGTTCCCAACCTACTGAACATCATCACTTAGTAAGGCAGAGCACTGTAGAGGATTGGTTGCTGGCTCTAGGGCCACTGGCTCAATGGCCCACTGGCATCTGTGGCTGGATGTCAAGGCACTCAATGAAGGACTGATTGTACCACATAGGGGGACTCAAGGAAAAAAAAATCTAAATTCACAGCTTGTTTACCTAGAGACCGTCCACTGCTTTTGCAATACTGTAACAATGAAAAGGCATAAGTCAAGCCATCATCGTATGCAATCTGGTTAACTGAGTTTAGGTGAATGAAACTGTTAATTAGAAAAAATTAAGGAAATCTATGTAAAGGATATTCACAATGAAAGCACACTTTCGGGTAGACTAGTCAGGATCCTTAAACTCATGACAATGAGTAAGGCAAAATAAGTTGACTCATGACCACCCTAGTTGGCTTCTTTATTTAATTATAATTAATTATTATAATTAATTATAATATATTATAATTATAATTAATTAATTATAATTATAATTATTATTAGTGTTAGTATTATTAGTATTAGTCTGCTATGTGTTTGATCATATTCTAACACCCTACATATATAACACATGGTAGAATATATGATTAGATGGCATATAACCAACCTTTCTACCCATATCTACATGCATATTCAGATCTATTCTAAAAGAGCTTTGCGAAGTACTAAAACTGTAGTTTACCTGTAAATTACATTATCTATATGGTTTACAAAAAACATTTTCAGAGATATATTTTACAGCCCATGCTAACGTACTTGACTCAGATAACTACTATTTCTTCCAGGAAGCTTAGCTCTAAGCTTTTCATCTGTATCCTGCCAACTTTAGAGAAGTCATACAGAAACACTCTGATGGCTTAGAAAAATCCCTTAGATTTCAAATAAAAATTTAACTGAGTCTTAAATTGCTCTCTCGTTGGCACAAATATCATGGATTATTGATGGGATTAAGAACTTAATTTTTTAAAAATCTTTTTTAATTTGCTGTGCATTTAAGTTGTACTTTATAATTGAATTTAATGACTTTGTTGCAAGGGCCTAGAAAGACTGGATGATAAAGAAGGTTTTTTTTTTTTTTTTTTTTTTTTTTTTTCTATTGTCCCAACTATGGCTCTACTTTTATTTTATTTTTTGGGGCTGCCTTCTCTGATCATATAACAATTTCATACCCTATTACAGAATGCATCGCAGTTTGGCCTTAGTGTTATGAAATTCTTTGTGTTCCACCCTTTCTCTTACAGTTTATTTGCCTTGTTATTTACCCCAAATGCCGAGCCGCTCAATTAATGTTTGCCTCACAGTTATACTCCACCCGTGTTTGACGTCACAGCAGCTGGATCTGGCAAAGCTCATTGCATTGCATCCACAACAGAGAAGCAGAGGGCAGTGGGCGAACACACGTAGGCTCAGCTGGCTTTCTCTACTCTTACATCATCTAGAATCTCCTATGTAGGGAATGGTGCTACTCATAGTGGGCAGGTCTTACCATCTTACTTAACAGAATTAGGATATTCTGCCCACAGACATGCTCAGAGGCCCATATCCAAGGGAATTGTAGATTTTGTCAAGCTGACAATTAACAGTATCATATTGAATTATTGAAGCAGTTAGGCCAAAAGTAACTTATAAAAATTGTAGATGATTCATAGTAGGAGATCATCTATCAAAATCCTAGTGCTTTAATTTATATATATATATATAACTTTAACCTTAAATTTAAAATCATGATAAAGTGGCCCAAGATTAAAAAAAAAAAAAATTCAGTAACCTAAGGTATAAGTACTCCAAATGAGCAAAATACTGCATTTTTAAAAAACCATTTTATTTATTGCCTTCCTTTTTTTCATTTCTTTCTTCCTTCCCTTTCTCTGTCTGTCTCTTCCTTTTCCCCTCTCTCCCTTGTTTCCCATCCTCTCTCTTTCTTCTCATCACCCAACACTGAAAATGGGGCCTTGTCCTATCACTGAGCTACATCCTCAACTTCAAATCTTCCTTACATGCTTTTAGGAAAAACCTGTGAATGATTCCCGGGAAATGACAAACATAATCTTTCCTATGAGCAATGCAGAAACAAACAACAAACAAACAAAAATAAATGAGAAAGGGGGAGGGGCTAGGAGAACAAGGGAACTCACAATGGCGTCAAAGGCGAATTTCCGGTTAGCAAGACATGGCTCGGCTGAAATGGCCTCAGTACGAAGCCTTAGGAGCTCGTGAGCTCCCAGAGACCGCCCTGCACGAGTGGCATTCGGGACTGCTCTGCACATGACAGATTTAGAAACACTCTTGCACTACAGAAAAATGTGAGAGGGGCTGGGATGATCCTCCAAGCAAGGTTTCAGCCCATTGGAGCTAGGCAGTGAACTATGCTAGGAAAATGCACAGAGATGCGTGCCAAGAAAGCATACACCCACACCCCACCTTCAGCAACACACGTGTGACTTCTTCCTTTTCTCAGGCAGACCCCAAGAATAAGTAAAGTCCCGTTTGTTTCTTCATCTTAAATGTCTTTGTCTAAGAAGTGTTATATTTAGTTGTTCATTTAGGGCCCACTGAGAGGGTTCTCCATGTAAATACCCTGGCTGCCAATTTGAGTCCTCCCTGACCTGAATGTAATTCCTGGGACCCACATGGTACATGGAGAGAACGTACCTTCCACACATGTGCAATGGCATGCACATGTTATCTTATGCATGCACATGCATACAGAAAATAAACAAATAAACAATAAACCCAATATATATATATATATATATATATATATATATATATATATATATATATATATATATATATATATATAATATATAAAATAATTTAGAAAATGAGATTCAACTAGGGTTGGAGACGTTGTTTTGGGTTACTCAAACTCTTCCTTAAGCATCAGTACAAGTAGAATAAACAACACTTGATTCTTAAGCATCCTTGACAATATTTACACCTCAGTGGGTACTTAACCAATTTTGTAATGCACCCATGGTTCATGTATTACCTTTCTTAGTGTACTGCCTTAAGTGTCTGAGCCAGCCTGCTGCACTGACTTTAGAATCTGAGCAAATTTACTTCCATGGCGGCTGCTCATCTGTCATACTCATGGCCTCAGCATGGAAAAAAATATTCTTACAGAAGAAAGACTTTCAGAGTCAAGAGCTCTTCAGACTAAAATGATGTCCTCAGAATATCATACTAAACTAAAACATAATAATTTCGTAGGCTATGCCTGAAACAGTTCCTCATATTCCTTTATTAGGAATGCCTGCATAGCAGGCAATGTAAAATGAAGGTTAAATATAATCATAGTCATGACTATGAAGTTATATGTTTTCAAATGCTCTGGTGAAGGCATGAAACACATCACACATGTTTCCCTTCCCTGCCTGATACCTATGTGCTAAAACATATTACATAATTCCTTGAGACCTTAAATTTCTCATTGTTCCATAGATTATTTGCTTTTCATTTCTCTTTAAAAAACATTTTCTGACCTCAGAGAATCCCAAACATTTTTGAGTAAGAACAACATGAATGCAAAAAAGTCTGAATTTACCAATGAGGGTCACATGACAGCCTTTATTAGATTATATTTATTTCTTCTTACTTATTTCATTACATGGTATGAACTGCTCATGAATGATATTGGACTTTCTTTCTCTCTTTCTTTCTTTTTTTTTTTTTTTTTTTTTTTTCAAAATGGAGTCTTGTTATATGACCCAGGCTGGTGACAAGCCTATGATCTTCCTGTTTCTGCCTCCCAAAAGATGTGAAGGCAGACAACAGTCAGGAGAACCCACTGAGGCATCAGTTTCTACCTTGTGCTACATCCACATTGTAGGCAAGGTGTGGTTTAGCTTACATAAACTCTTCTTTTGTTGACTCTGAAGTTTGTTTGCTAGAATGATGAAGAGTTGTGTTTTCTCAAGATTTAACTACCCAAATCTGTGCAATTTATTTTGTAAAACAATCCTGTTTTTACATTATACATTTCTCTGTCAGGCTATGCCTGTCCGTCCTTTGAAACTCCTAGGGCAAATTTATAACTTTTGGCAATACAAATGATTGTCAAGACAGGAAAAATTATGATATCAATCTTTTAGTTTGCTGTATTTAAAAATATCTTGCACAGGCATACAATTATTTAGTATTTAATACTATCAAAAGTAGTAACCCATAATAATAAAAACACATTTCACTAAAGATATGTTCCTTTTCTTTAAAAGGCAGAATATTTAAACATCTGACTGTTGCTGATTCTTTCTTGATATGCATTTATTACAAAATGAAACTCTGAAATTTGAATGTTCAATTCATAAATTATCCATCTTGACTTTATTGCATCCAGTACAACCAGATCAAAAACATATGAGATACGTCATACTTTATCATGATGCAGTTATTATTTTTCTTAAACAAGGTCAGCCCATTAAAATATCTTAGATGGTTATTCTTTCTCGAAAACATACACTTTCTTGAAAAAATGCATGATTTGTTCTGTAAATAACATATATTTATATGTGTTCCTGAAAAATCATATAATTGTGTGTGTGTGTGTGTGTGTGTGTGTGTGTGTGTATGTGTTTGAGAGAGGGGGGTTGGGGAGGGAGAGTCCCTACTTTCAAACACTTGGAAGTTTCTCTGGCTATCCCAGCTTCAATTAGAGATTGCAAAACGTCTTAGGTATTGAGCAAATATCAATTTTGTCAGTGGCCTTGGTGTCAATCTGTACTGGAAATTTGCCATCTTTTACATCTTCCCTGATAGTATTTTTAATTAGCTGTTGATTCTGTCAATAATGGAATTCATTATTATTTTAAATATGATTTGTCTAAGCTAGTCCTCATCAACTCGTCTATTTGCTTTTTAAAACTGGTGCTAGCCAGTGCAATTTCTAAGCAGAGCAAAACATGCTTTCAAAATTAGGTAAGATTTTTAGCAATTGATTTTACTACATGGTTACTATGTCCCCATTGATTATTACTATTTCATGTACTTTTTAAATTATATGAGTAACATTAAAACTCTGATATTGTTTTCTACTTTTAAGGCAGCTAGGGCCTACAATTTGCAGAAAAGGATATAAGGACTAACTTACAAAATACAGACTCTATTTCATTGCTAACATTATACAGCATGTCTGTGCTTGGAGCTTTGCAGTATTCTCTCTGCAGTGCACCCCAGCTCTATGGGGTGTGCTTACTACACTGCTGTCACCGTTGTTCTCACTTGCTCACTGCTACCATGACTCCAGACTGCTTCAGCTCAGTATATGCCACAAGGAGATCCTTCTTCGATAGAGATTACGCCAAGGACAGTGTTTCTCTTTCTCTTCCATACCATCAAATTCAAAGGCAGCATTTCACTTCAAAATATTGAAATGAATGTTCCTGAAAGAAATATCAACTGGTTGCACCTAAGCATATGAAAGAGGATATTTCTGAGAGACCAGTTTAAACAAACAAACAAACAACAAAACTAAGCAAAACAACAGAACAAAGCCACGAAGATGGCTCTTTGATCCTATGGCATTTTACTAGTTTATAAAAAAGATGGATTTCATTCATTTTTCTGCTCTTGTCTTTGAGGATCTGGTTTAGCAATAGACATTCCTAACAGACTGGCCACTATGCTTGACTGACAGTTCCACTGACCTACGACCAACTGGAAAAGAATTTGCATTTCTTGACATGTCATGGTCTCTACAAAGTCATACTTTGCTAAACTAGATGGCTTTGACTATTATTTCAGCCTATTCTGTATCTGAGCTCCTTATAATCAATTATTCACTTGAAAAATAAAATTAAAGTTAGGGTAACAGGATGGTTTTATAGCTTTCCATTAATCCATCCATCTACCCATCTATCTGTCCGTCCATCCATCCATTTATCCATCCATCCATCTATCCATCCATCCATCCATCCATCTATCCACCTATCAGTTAAGAACTATTTGTTTATCTTGTGAAGTTCCGTGTATTGGATAGTGACAGAATTAAAAGAATGACTAAGATATGGTCCTAACCCCAGGGCAATTGAAATCTAGTGATAGACAAGGTGTACCTGAAATTACAAAGATGCATAGAAAAGGCAAAATTGATAACAGCAATGTGTACTGACTAAGTGCAAAGCTGAAGCAGTTCTAGGTGCTTTATCATGTGAACTTTATAGGAACTCAGAAGCTCAATAATGCTGTGATGATTAGGGGCCACCCTAAAAGAAGCTCTCAGAATGGGCTGCTCAGTGAGGTGTGAGCTTTCCTTGAATGGTAATGAGCACCAGGGTTAGACAGTTCGGGGTCTAAGCCTGCCTCTGCCCTACACCAACTGCAAAGTTATACATGTTTTTCTGAGACTTCCTTACCCTTTGCTTCTTCCTGCAGAAAGAAAGATGTAAAGGGGGAGAAAGCGACAGGGAGAAGGGAGAAGGGAGAAAAGAAAGAGGAAGAAAGGATTTAGCTTTCCTGGGGCTATAAAATATCAAGAAACATAAACTTACATTGTTCAGGAATAGAAATTTTGATTATGAAGTCAGGATGTTGTCATAAGACACCTCAAGCCAAGGTGGTTGGACTGTTTCATTAGGCAGCTATTGAAAGTTTTAGGGGAAGGGGTGACTTTGGTCACTTACAACAGGTGGAACATCTCTAATATAAAACTCAAAGTGTTCTCAAATTCAAACTGTTGTAGACTCACGTGATGTTCATAACTTGTCTTTGAAATTTGGAGCATTTCATAATTACAGACTAGGAATGCTTAACTGGTAATGTCTGTATGAATAGTCTAAAACCCAGAGAACTTCGGCATCTGTAACACATCTGGACCCAGACATTTCAGCTAACGGACACTTGACCTCGTCACCGAAATCTGTATCTCGGTTTTAAGAAATTATGATTGAGGCTCCAGAGATGGCTTAGTGGGTGAGAACACTAAATGCTCTTCCAAAGGACCTGGGTTCAATTACCAGCACCTATGTGACAGCTCAAGGCCATCTGTAGGTCCAGTCACAGGGTCTTTGGACAAGTATGCACATGGTACACACCATCCATTCAGGCAAACACTCAAAGAAGCCATGACTTGACAAACAATTATATAGCTGTTAAGTCCCCCCAGGAGCATGTATATATAAAATGTTTTTCTAAACCACCCGCTGCTGTTACTGTTGCTATTCCTTAAAAGGGACCCTTCGGTGAAATAACCCTTCAGACCACAGCCTAAAGAACTCCGTCCTCCTCATCTCTCAGATGCCAAAGGCACAAAACAGAGAGCAAGAGGAGTTTCTGATTCTGGAAAAGGGGGTCAGATTATTATTTTTTAAAAAATAATTTCTGAAGCCACTTTAAATGTGGGGTAAAATTGTATAGGGCAAAGTCAGATGAATGAGAGAGAAAGGAAGGGGGCGTAAACTATCATGTGGATTCTGTTCCCACCAAAGACGAGTTCCAGAATGTTAGCAGACCAGAGTTAACCACTGTCTCTTAATGCAACACATATAAGAGAAATGCAAATGTTAGGGTTTTATGGGTTTAATGACTGTGGTTACAAGTGTTTCCTGCAGCGACACACCCTGTGAACTTGGAGGGGCTGGCAGTAGCAACTCCCACCATTTGTGTCCCTTCTCCCTGCATTTGTTTTCAAGCAAAGCTCTGGCTGCCGACCACACTCCCTCGCTACTGTACTGCCGCCGCCCCGATGCCAAGCTCCCTACAAACGGTGATCAATAAGAAATGAGGTGATGCTTCTTGAATGGAAGTATCTGGCATCACTCCCAGCTGGGCGAAGTCTGCACTCAAGTTGGCCTTCTTCATTGCAACAGGATCCAGCTCAGTAACTTTCCCAGATGGTGAGGCTCAGAGCATTCCAGGCTCCAAAGGCTACTGAGTGGGGAAGTGGGAACTTGAATCCACAGAGCAGGTCCGGAAGTAACACCGACCGCCCAGGGTGAACCACTCACTTACCCGATGAGGATCTTAAATCTTGTGGCAGTTTGGTAGGTGGGTGTGTGTGTATATGCCGAGTCAGTTCTATCACCAATACCCTGCCCACTCGTGGGCATATGTGTCCTCTAGGCCATAGGTAGGTGGATCTGGTTAGAAATATGACTATAATAAAATAATCACCCAGGAAGTGCTTTCAAAACATGCGCTCTCAGGTTCATCAGCAGGGGTCTTAAGTATCTGGAGTCTATGTCGGTCAATATTGGTATATGTATATCATGTATTTATCTAACAGTTTTAAATATCTAGAGTATATTTCTTCTATATTAAACATCTATATATGATCTATGTATTTTCCATATGGCTTTTCATCCTTGGTACAACTGACATCCTGGGCTGGATAATTACTTTTGTTGAAGAGAGTTGTCACCCCACCCCCCCCACACACACTCCCCCGTAATCCCCCAAACTCCCCCACACACATTACAGTAAGTTAACAAGTGTTCTTGCTTTCTACTTCATAAATCCCAACAGCGCCTGTCCAAGCTCTGACAACTAGGAAGCGTTATGGCTCCTCAGAGGTAAAAACACCCCACATGGAGGGCACCCAGAGTTTTTCAGTTTCTCACGATAATCTCAGGCCTGGGTCATATAGATTGTAGATAAAGGATGTGCTGGTCGGGGGTAGGGAGGCAGGCTCTGGGGGACAAAGCTGAACAGTCTTTCAGCTAGGAAAGTTTGCCAATGATGTGAAAATGCCTGGCCTGGCCTGGCAGGATGGATGTGTTGTCATGGAGGGTTTCCAAAGCAGAATACAAGATAAACGGTGTCCAAATAAGAAAAGAGGGCGAGACAGCATTCTAGAATGTTCTTTGATGTCTAAAAGTTGAATACAGCTTCATATTTAGAGTACTCTTAGTAAATTAAGTTTACGACCACAGTGTCAAGGTCGACAGTAAATGTTCTGGAATTGTTACACTATTACTTGTTTTTAATTTTGGAACTTTTTTCTTCTAAATATCTTAGCAATTAGAAAGCACCTTTTCCCAAAGCAAAATATTCATTATTGCCATTTCATTTTATGGTAAGAAATTGGGGTAGGGGACAATATGTATACATTCCTAAAAGTGGTTTATTAAAAAAAGATAGCATTAGATGCTTAGATGTAAATTCTAGCCTTCAAATGGCTTTCTACCAGTTACACTACCCAAAGCTCTCACCGGAAATATTGTATTGCTAGACACAATCTACATTAAAACATAACTCTCTATTGACATAAAATTTAGTGAGTTGCCAGTTTTCTGACAATAGCAAATACATTTTACTTAATATATGCATATTAAAACCAATGTCCTGTATCAACTGAATCTTTTCCCATTTTTAAAATGGATCACATATTCTAAAGATTTCTGACAATCGCTCAGAGTAGCTTAGAGTCTTCTTTAGAATTGATTCCAACAGTGCTACTATTGCATATACTAATGTGCTGTGCTACTTCAGGGTGCATTTCTACAGAAGTACTCTTTTCAAACAAGGCTCAAGAAGTATGCCTTATAGATGCTTCCCTAAATGACTGTTGGAAAGCGTGCCAGTCCAGTGATTCATTCTATGTATTAATCCAGCTCAGCTGACAAATGGCTGCTAATACAGCACTTCTAACATTGATTCAAATTCCATAAAAGGATTTTGGCTCATAAAAAATGCTGGCGTGGCAAGTGGATGTAGGTGTGCCTATCACTTGTCTATATGAATATTGAAATGTGCCAAGTTTTGTTGTGACCCATCAGCATTTCTAAGAAGACGTGCGTTAGGGTGATTGCCTGAAAGTAGAGGTTTTACATCAAGCCACCCACGTACCCCCGAGTCGTACGCTTTGCCCCTGTAAATCAGGGGTAATCCTGGCAGACTGCCATTGAAGAAAAGGGTGATTGCGAGTTGTGCCCACACCACCAACGCCTCTGCATCACCTCCGTTTTCACTCTCTACCTTAGCACAACTGTAATCAATGCCATGCAAAACCTCTTCCCAGTCACTGCAGATGCTTAGTACTATGAAAACCAGCAACCCGATCGCTTCCTTCTGTCAGCGTAAAAGGAGAACATGGCTTTGTTCTGAGAAATGCTATCTAGTAATGTTTTTCATAACTTCCGCAGGGTGGGATGATCTGAGAATCTACAAGTAATTAACTGGGTCCTTCAACTGAAGTCCCATTCAAATACACTTAAGAAAACAAAACAAAACAACAAAAAACAAAAACAGGATTCTAGAGGAGTCATAAATTGGAGTATTTTGAAAAACTGGGATCTAATCCAGTCCATGATCTGATCAGGGTTCAGTGGTAATAATAAATTGGGACTATTAAAACTGGGAATCACTCCAACATTTTATTTTGCCCAAACCATGGGACCCGGCAAATTCTACTGCAAAAGACAGGGTATTCATTGACAAGTCAAACCATGCTGAATTAATCATTTGTATGCAACCATGCCAAAACATGGGTGTTTTCAACAGTTTAAATTGTGCCAAAGATTAAGTTCAGTAAATAATTAATTATCAAGAGTCACTTGGCAAATTAAAGGAATCAACCTTCTGGTTTCTTTAATAAAATATGTACTTCTTTTTAGAGTAAAATAATGACAAAACCCTGTCAGTTCATTTGTTGCTTTATGTGGGATTCAGAGTGTAACCAGTATGTGAGTTACAGCTAAAATATTAATTTACAATGCAATACTTTCTCAGGCTATACGGTGCATCTATCTTCTCTTTACAAAAAAAAAAATCATGAACAAATGTTGGAGAAAGTGTACTCTTATTCTGGTTTTCATTTCAATTTCCACTAACATAAAAGTCCTCCATAATTAAATCAAATACGAAGAGGTTGGGAATAGATTTTCACCCACTTGAATTCTCAAACTATAAAATAGTTTCTGAATGTTTTTATATCTCTTAAGATGCATTTCGTTTATGTGGGGATTCTGCAGCTGCATAATTAAATCTTGGTTTGCCAAATATCAAAAACACATGTATTGATTCAAACTAAGGGGAGACAAGCAGCCTAGCCGATAAGGTGAGGGAGAAGCCTCTGCAGTTCTTGGAAGGCATTCTGAAAGGAAAGAAAACCAAGAATCTTGAATTCAGACACCGAGACCGATTAATTTTCCTCAATCTCAGCTTCACCCTCACTGGCATTCTGTCCAGGTCTGTTGCTGAGAACAAGCCCATATGTTTTCAGTCTTCTCAGTACTGAAGCTGGACACACTGTGGTCCCCCAGTGTCTTCAGTTTTCCCCTCAGGTTTTAATATGATCCACACATGTGATGTTTAATTAATGTGACAAATGGTCTCCCTGCAAAGCAAACCTTGACGTGGTAAAAGTGGGATGGAGGGTCTTGGAATAACTAAATTTTATGTTATTAACATTTTGTTTTGTTTTACTTTCAGTAAGAGGTTGCACTTAGGGAATTTTCATTTCTGAATCAATAATATTGGACTCTAATGGATATCAGTCTTTGGTGTCAATGGAAATATGTTAGTCAATATAATAAGCCTAAGTAAGGAGGGAGTAGTATATGTGTGGGGTGTATTTTCCTCTAGACTTTCTCTACTTGTCTTGAGAAGGTACTAAGAAGACAAGTATTTAACTACATTACAGCCTAAGACTTTTCAAAAAAGCATGCTTTGGAAAAGATTACAAACTTAGTTCTTGGAATTAAGCAACTAAAATTAATGACATGTTAAAACAATCTTGCTGTCATCTCATGATACTAATTTACATAATCTGAATGTGTGGGAAATGCTAATTTAATTTAGCCAGGACAAATAATCTTTGCATATTATATTGAGTTCATCATCTAGCAGTGAATAAAGACCTTTGAAACTAATGTTTTATTATGGCCCATTTCACTGAAGCATGAACAAAAATGATGAGTTTATTTAATGCAGGGTTTCATTACCATGGACCGTTTGACTTGGGTCAAAAGGAGACACATCATAAACTCAGGAAATCGAATAGGGGATGAGAAAAATCCCACTACACAATCGTGAGTGAGAAACTTGGCCTTGCATACCCCAAGAAGAGTGTGATATACACTGCGTGAGTCAGCGCTTTGGCAAGTTCAGGAGAGCTCACTCTAGACATTCAGTGTGAATTTTTTTATACTTGGATATTTCTCAGAGTCTAACATCTGGAAGATACCCTAGAGATCATATAAAGAAAATGTAGCATTAATGGTGCTTGCAATTATTTTAGTTGGTATATGGCTTGGTGTCTTTCATTTCCAAGAACTGATATTTTATTTATTTGAATATGTGTGCATATAATTAAGACATGGAAGGAATACATTAGTGATTGAGGTTAATAAAATTCTAATATTTACTTGATGAACTAATCTTTTCTAAATCTAGTCATTGGCTTCTTATTAGACATTTCAAGTGTCAACAAACTCACTGTTTCACAATGCATTCTAATGTTTAGGGTGCTTCTTTTTTTATTAAGCTGAAGAATGCCTCTCAAGATAATGCTCTACTAGCTTCTTCAAGTAAATCAATTACAGGTTGACAAATAGATAAAGTAGAATAGGATGCAAATGGTGTTGTGAATAAAAACCATCTCTCTTGTATCTGAAGCCAGCTAATGTCCCAGCTCTGCCTCTCTGAGCCCTCCAGTGCTTTTCAGAAACCAGGATTGCAGTGTAGAGTGAGACAAAGTCTCAGACTATACCAGGTGTGATGTGAGCCGTGTAAAATGGGAATTATTGTTTTTTCATTTTGTACACGAACTTCCAGTAATGCAGCCTAGAACGGATTAAGTTTTGGCAGGCACATCCCCATGTTGACTCATGCTATACTTACCCTCAACTAAAACCATCAGGCAAAAATTTCATATATTTGGTATTAAGTCAAACCTTCCACATCCTGTGTTTGTACAGCTCATTCCTGGGCCTGAATGTAAGACTTTACATTTATTCCTATTAACTTTATGTTTGATTCCCCCCGTTGTTCCAGATGCCTCTGCCAGTACATATGCTTGTCAACCTCTTAAGTGCTTGGCACTTGTGGCTGATCAGCAGGCAACCATCACTGATGTTAGTACTCATCCGGACAGCATTAAAATATATGTTCAACAAAACTATCCTTGCACGCTTCTGTAGATGCTATGTCCATTGGCAGTATTTAGGCACAATTTCTCACACAACTAATAATCCTTCACATCACGTCATCTGGCAAACCGAGTGTTTTTCTGCATTAGCCACAGGATACGAGGAGACAATCAATTAAATACTGATATTCAGGAAGTTTTTCTAACACTTTGTAAATTCCTGTGATTCGAAAGGGTCTCAATCCTACACTACGGACACTTGGATTGAATAATTTATTCTTGCAGGGGAAGAAAGTCTTGTACATTGTAGGATGTTTAGAGATTTCTACCCAGTAAAAAGGAGTAGAAACTCCCTCTCTTCCATCCTTTTAGAGTAATGATGTCAGAAATATCTCTACACACGCTAAATGTCCTCCTTTTCCCAATGACAATTAGCATTACAGACTCTGTTTCTATAAGTCATTCTACCTATTATATGGTTTTAAAACATTTTCATGGTATAGTTCTAGGTAAAGTTTCACAAACAGCACTAATCACTCCTATGTCGGAAATTACACAGTAGCTAGTTTATTAAAGAGATATGAATAATAAGAAAAGAACATGATGAATAAGTGGAGGAGAAATCTTATCATCCTGAAGTTTAGAACAAAGGTTAGATTAATACTAGGTCAAAGATAGAATAAAGATATTGAAGCTTCCACAGAATCTTGTGACTTAAGAGGTAATCTATAAGGACTTTGTACCTAATGATGCTAACCAAAGTACTATCTGGAATATTTAAAAAATATGTAGGCAGATAAGTATTCGATGATGGAAGGCAAATAATATATGTATGCTAATCACACAGAGTAGTCTGCAGTGATCAAGATGACATGTTTAAACATCATGGGAAGAATTGGAAGATTGCGATGTGAAACCAGAACTGTGCTATTTCTGCAACATGCATATGGAGTTTCCAAAGGATAAGTAGGTATAGAAGACAGATTACAAAACTATTACTAATGGCTATGGGACTGTTATAGAATTGTTTATTTTACATTTCCCAAAATGTTTTCTCATGAGTTTATGACTTTTCCCTACCCCTGTGGTTCAGGGCAATAATTCTAGAGCAGTGGTTCTCAACCTGTGGGTCACAACCTTTTAGAGGATTGACTGACTCCTTTACAGGTGTCCCCTAAGACCACCAGAAAACACAGATATTTGCATTGTTGTTCGTAACGGTATCACAATTACAGTTCTGAAGTGGCAATGAAATAATGTAACGGTTGGGATCGCCACAGAAAACTATATTAAAGAACTTCAGCATTAGGGGGGTTGAGAAACAGCTCTAGAGTCTGTGACTCATCCTGGGCTGGGTGTGCTGAGGACTCTTCACACGTCCACATTGGCCAGGTAGAATGCTTCAGAGAGGGCTCATGACAAAAGGTATCTGTAGTCTGGGCTACACGCTCGGTCTTAATAGGGAAAATTTCTGGGTGTCACATTTCATAAAATAAGACCTAACGTTCGAGCTATGTCCTATTCCTCCAAGACGGTGTTTCTCAGGAAGCTGAGTCAGCTCAGATTTATCTATTGAACAAACAATGATTCCTGGATGACAGCTCCCAAGAGTTGGATTCTTCAGAGAGGGTGGGGCTCAGGGGTCTTCATTTTTAGCAAACCCTTCTCGTGATTCATGTAGATACGGGTGATCCACTGACCATATTTTATGGTTTAAAAAATATTTTTTTTTTAAATTTTTCCTGTTTATGTTTTGGTTGTTCAGTGAAGGAACGTGATTTAGACTTTCATTAGCATACTAGTAAAATGGCTTCTCAAAAAAGTCTAGTTTTAAAAATAGTTTATAACATTTGTATACCCATTTCAAAGAGCTAATAGCCAGACTAGGTCACAAAATTTCTGAAAACCTAAAAGTTGGTCTGGATGACTGCTATCCCCAAAGCTACACATATGTACTATATTTAACAGCTTTAAATACTTTGAAAATAGCTAATGCAAAACCATTATACACACAGAACTATGACAGAATTAGCAAGGGATAAGATAATTTGACTCATTTCAAGGAATCAATTTTTGATTATATCAAGCAAAGGGGACAATAATAACATTTATCAATATTTTCTCTTTTCATTTATTTTTTCCTCCATGGCAACTCTCCATAAAGAGTGGCACACTTGCTGAGATCCAGGAGAGTTGAAAATTGGTTTCCTGTGGATGATGGACAGCCAAGAAACCAGTACTCCAGGGTTGGGAACAACACCGCATGTTCAGCCCCCACCTCTACCCTCCATGGTCCTCAATCTGTGGGTGTTGAAATGTCTTGGGCATTAGTTCTATAGCACCCAACTCTAAAATCAGCTTCTTCAACTCCTTCGGCACCCAATTGAGACGTGGTTATTTGTAGGAACCCCATACTGGATCTGTCTTGTGTGTTCGTGTGTGCGGGGTGGCACACAGGCAGAGTGCAGAGTAATAGTACAGAGCCCTTTCAATACTTTCACCAGACATATTTTAAGAATACTGGACCTGAAGCCTATATAGTCAGCTGAGGCAAATTTACAGCTTTGCTTTTAAGAACAAAACTCCCATAGGCACTGCTTCCTAAAGGCAAAACCAGAAAAGAAATGAACTCTTGCTTAAAGGCAGCCCACCTTATTTTATGAGTTATCAATTTTCTAGCTGGCACACAGTCCACCCGCTACTGGAAGATTTTACCCCCACCTCAAGCAAGCAATGAACTGCAAAAAATATCCAGTCTGCATTCTTGAAAACGGCTCAGATTCCCAAAGATGAGGCACAGGGACAGTCTCAATAAATGAAGTCAGGGGACCTGCAAAGGTCTTTGATGCAGGATCATAGTGCAGATGTCTCTGCCAGTGCATGAATCAAAGTCTGTGCCAGAATTACATTTACAATTGCAGGATTTCTGCATCCTGGTCTATGGTGGGGAGAACCTTTCTTGTCTTTAGGGGAGCTCTATCAGGTGAATAGTCAGCATCAATGTAGAAAACTCATTTCCTTTTAACTGTTCTGGTGACCCTGGAACCAGAGCTTATCAACTTCTCAGAAATGAGAAAAAACTAAAGAGCTTCTCCTCTCTTATTGGTAAAGTCAGCCTTCTCAATCAAAACTGTGTGCAAGATGGGGTAAAAGGTTAAACCAGAGATGCTTTAGACCTGCTGTGTGCTAGAAAACGCCATGAATAGATGTGTTTTCCTTAGTGCACATGCTACAGTGATAAGATAGAAGAATGGACAATAATATTAAAAAAAAAAAAAAAACCACAAGGATAAACTTAGCTACTAACAAGTGAAAAACTAGATACATTTGGCTTCCCCCAAGAAATCACAAATACATCAAATTAAATCCAGCCCTGTCTCAGGGCTTCATTTTGTTCAGAAGGTAAGGGGTGTTCAGGAGACGTAGGAGTATTCAATGGCACGTTTTAAAATTGGACATTTTCACTTCTGCATGGGAGAAGTGCCAGAGCTGCCATCGGATACTGTGAAGGACCTCTCATCTCGATGAGACACAATGCTCCTCCAGGAGGAGCCCTCGTGAACATCATTACCGCCGTCTAGGAAACCGACCCTTCCGCAGATGGCCAGCATGTTTTCAGCTTGCTGATAGCCTAATAAAAGACAGTAGCTTTTGAAAAATAGAGGACAGGGGGGACATGTACTTCTCAAATTACATGGGCAAATGGAGTTAGCAGAATATAATTAGGAAAGGCATGTAGCGGGCTGTCAAAAATGAGGAACAGACTAGGGGAACTTGAGAGTTCTAAACATCAATATCAAAATGATCTTTGGATTAGCAAGGGGAAAACATATCATTCTTTAAGCCATGGGAGACCGTGTACCAATGGAGTCAGAACAGGGACAGACACAGAATAGGACTAGAGGTTCTGACAAGATGAGGACGCAGCTATGATGTCTTCTTATAAATGTGATAAGGTTCCCCAGCAAGGAGGGTTGTTTTATCGGGGAAGCCCCAGTTCTTATGCTTCTTAAACTAAAATCCCTCCTGTTGATTATTGGAGGTTAGTAACTTAAACACAGAATCCATGGTCTGTGTTTGGGGTGGGGGAGTGGTGTGTGTTTTGCTCACCTCTCCCTTTCTTCCTTCATTCTTTCCAGCTCTTCTTCTCCCGAGTGCCCAGACTTCTGCGGACCTTTCTGCTCGGCTTTCCCTACTTTATCATCTTTCTTCTTTCCAAATCTAGAAGGCAAGGACAAAGTTCAGAACTCACACATTGTCTCTGGCAAATGTAAGATGCAGATGACACGTGCTCAGCCTGCTATACTCTTTATTCTGAATAACACAAGAACACTGGCAGAAATCAGAAGTGAAATAAAACCACAACAGCGGAGGCATAATACAGGTGCCGAATCCTTCTCTCTCCTTTCTTTCTTTCCTCTTTTCATTCACATGCTTATTTTGTATCAAGCATAACATCATGCGATTAAAAGTGAATAATTTTGACTATTAATTCAATGAAGAATAAAAAAAACCAGAATGATTATCATTCATTTGTAACTAAAAACTGAACATTTTTTCTAATGAGACCCTCCAGAACCATTTTAAGGTAAAATACACGAGATTATGTAATTATAGGTAACAAAGGACCATACTGAAGTCTTATTTCAATGTGTTCCTTTGACTCAAAAGCTCCAAGGGAAATGGGGTGGGGTGAGGGGATGTTTCTGCGCGTTGATATACAATTCCCACTGGTTCTGTCAAGGGCTGGGATTAGAACTTGTCTACACTGTGTGCTATTCTTTTTCTTCCAGGCCACATATATCCTACAGTCCAGCCCCCAATTCTTGCTCTGGGTAGTGTGCATCGCACATCTGTTCCATCTGTAGCTAAATGTACATAGCAGCAACCATGGTACATTACCAGAGCATCACATTTCCTCAGCATGTGTAGAAAAATGAAACCAGCACATTTGAAATTAAATAAGGCTGTGGCTGTGGCTGTGACTGAACTATTACTGGGCCCATCTTGTCCTTAATGTGACAGGTGACATGAATGAAGTGATCAAGAGGGAAGTCCCTCCACAATGCACATAAGTTCTTCTTAAACATTTAA